>NC_044926.1:10287710-10429619 GCF_003576645.1 Ipomoea triloba | reverse complement strand
TGTTCAGGGGAAAAAAAAAAAAAAAAAAAAAAAAAAAAGGGCCAAGAGCTACATTCCTCATCAAAGCAATTCATGGCCTTCGGCGGGGGTCAAAGGCTTTGTGCTGGTGCTGACTTTGCAAAGCTTGCGATGGCCATAATGCTTCATTACTTGGTCACAAAATACAAGTAATTAATTTCACTTTTGTCTAAATTCGTAATTACATTTTAACTTTATTTTTTTTTATTAACCAAATTTCATTTATTTTTTGATATTTTTATTCTAGGTGGAAAGTTTTAGACGAAGGGAATATAGTTCGAAAACCAGGCTTGGCTTTTCTTGATGGCTTTAAAGTTCAAATATATACATCAATGAATCAAACGTCAGAAGAAGAAAAAGATTAAATATACATCTTTGATCTATGGAGACTTTGTGCATCCTCATGTTATACTATGTAACATGGCCGGGGAGAAATTAAACTAAATAAGTTGAATAATTTATAAGTGCTATATTGTTTCAAACATTTTATTTTCTTTAAGTGTTACATTTCCAGTTGTGTTTCATAAATTGTTATGTAATTGGTAGAAACAAGTTCATGTTTCTACTTCTATGTAATTGATGTTGTACTAAATTCATAATTTCATGTAATTAATAGAAGATGGTTTCCTAAAGTTCGTGTAAATTTCTTATTAAATATTAAATAGAAATTCATTTTAAGTCCATTTTAAAAATAGACTAATAATAATAATAATAATAATAATAATAATAATAATTTATTAGTTTGGGAAAATAAAAACCTCACAACATGGAAACATGGCAGAATGCTTCTAGATGCATGGCAGATTGGCGTGACTTTTCAATGAAACAGTACCACCCACCTCGTCAGACTACTCAATCATTTCCTCTACCTACGGGTTCAATTCGTTGCCAAGTTGATGGTGCGCTCTTTCACGAGACAAGGAAGGCGAGTTTTGGTGCAGTCATCATGGATGAGACAGGTAACTTTATTGCAGCTATAAGTGGTCCAATCCCATGTGTTAATGATCCTTATTATGTGGAAGATGTAGCATGCAAAGAAGCCCTATCCTGGCTAAAATCTCGTTAAGATGGAAATGTGTGTTTGGAGTCTGACTGCCACAATGTTTTACTAGCAATCCCGAAGAACCTCAAAGATCACTCTTATACAGGTCCAATTTTAAATCAATGCCATTCTCTTTAATCCTCTTATCAATACCCAATATGTCAATTTATTCCATGTTCAACGAACCAGTTAGCTCACACTCTAGCTAGGAGCACTGACTCTCAGTCTGTTTGTTGTACTGGGGAGTTCTCTCCCCCCGGATTGTTTGTTACATCTTTTAAACTAATGCATGGGTTGTTTATTTTCAATAATAATAATAATAATAATAATAATAATAATAATAATAATAATAATAATAATAATAATAATAGATACAATATTATTAATTACTTATTTAATTAACTATTCATATTTGATAAGCACGCAACACGTTGCCATTTTCAGTTGTAATAATAATAAGGATAACAATAATAATAATACTGGGCAATCTAAACCACGATATAATGAACATATATGCAAAATTTAATTTGATTCTATAAAGTACATAATTCATTTTCATAATGCACATAATTTATGTTCATAATACACATATACAGAAATACGGTATAATGAATATGAATTAAACACTTAACATAATACACAAAATTCATGTTTATAATGCGTAGAATTCATGTTCATTATATCGTGTTTATGTGTGTGCGTATTATGAACATAAATTCTGTACATTATGAAGTCAAATTATGTGTATTTAGGGTCCACAGTGCTCTGTGAACTTTGGTCCACGATATAACGATTGAGTCAAGACGCCTATTCTCCAACTTTATTAGTTTTTCAGGTTAAGACGTGTAAAGTTGGCAATTTTCAGCGTCTAGGCCATATGTGTCTGGGCCAGTATAGACACGTGTTGTCATTTCGTAAAGACGCAAATGACTTGTTTTGTACTAGTAAACCTTCCATGCCTAAAACAGAAAATATAATGGAATTCATGGCAGAGATAAGAGTTTTGCCAAAACAAACATTATATTGATAAGTCTGATAGCCTTTTTTTTTTTTTTTTCCTAACCCAAACTTGATTTTAAAAACAAACATGCTATATTCATATATCAATCATATTATATTTTACCCAAACCTTATCTAATTTTTAACCTAAGATCATCATTTGAGAGTTTAAATTTGCAAAAAGACCCAATTGCCCCTCCTAGTCGTGTAACACCAAACTCCAAGCGTTTTGTGCCCATTTAAAGAACACTATTCCATTGCCTGCCTCAATCCCTCCCTTGCCTCTCTTCTACTTTGCAGAGATCAACACCAAGAAACACTAAGGAATTGTAAGATCTTCATCCAATATCGTTTTTCCATTTCCATTGTTTAGCATTCCTTTCATCCTCTTCCTTCCATGTTATGCTTCTCTATATGAATAATCATGTGTTCTGTGTATGTTGCATACTTGCATGTCTATGAATGCGATCTTTGGGGTGGTTAGGAGAAGAAGATAGAGGGCATCATTAAAGGAAGGAGGAGGAATCACGCTAGTAGGCCAAGAAGCTTGAGGTATAACCCATGAACTCTCAAACTTAGTATTTTTCTCTGTGAAATTTGTGTTGTATGTTGATATACTGCATTCCATAGTTTATTGTTCATATATAATGAAATGTGTGGTTTTTTGTGTTCATTTTGATGTGGGATTGATGTTTTAGTGATATAATGTTGTTATGGAGGAAATGGAGGTGTTTTGTAGTCTGTTGATGGGGTTTTTGCAGGTGTGGAGTTGGAGAATACAGGGTGAGAGGAGGCCACTGCCTCCCCTTTGTCTTGCTCACAAGACTACCGGTGGGTACTCAGGTGGCTAGTCCCATGAGAGGTGGCAGGCGTGCAGTGACAGGGCTTGAAGCCCTGCCACCCAACACCGTGGTGCCACAGGGCCGTGGCGGCGGGCCTCGGGGTCCTACTGCCAGCCCTCCTGTGGTACCATTGGGCCTCTGATGACGGGGCTTGGTGTTCTGCCTATTGGCCCGGATGACCTGTGAGGCTTGAGAGGTTGATCCAACTGTCACCTAAATTGTTATATATGTGTTATTTGTATAAATCCATTTACCAAACTAAAGCATGAAATTCATATTTGCTTGTGAAGATGAAGTCTGTGATTAGATAAATATGTTTGTGAGGAGATGAGTATATGAAATGAGCCATTTACTGTGTTGGAAAGGAAGGTTGGGAGTATGATGATTGAGGATACTTGTTTTACTGTCTAAGGAATTAATGTTGTGCAATTGCCCATTAATCTCATGCATGCATCTATACTTACCAAAATCAACTTATATTTTTATATATAAATGACTACTTATCTATTTTGAAAGCCTATATAAATAAGTATATGTATACTTTGCTCAGAAAAAGTATATGTATACTTATATACTCTTGCCTTATAACTCTTTTAAAATCTATCTATAACTTATTTTAAATATATATCTATATATAAGGTATATATGCTTTTTTTTTTTTTTGAAAAGAGGTATATATGTTATTTATGCACTATTTTCGGAACTATTAAGAAAAGAAGTTTTTAAAGAATATACCACCACTATTTTATAAAGGGATCTAAGAAAACTATATATTTTTGGAGGACCCGATTGGATTGCGGTCCCTTCGGAAAATCCAGTAGAAAGCATCCTGGATAATGATGATAAGAAAGCAGCTAGCCTAGTAGAAAAATTCTGGACATATTTAGGGTTGACTCTTGAACTATTACTCGCTAGGCTTGGAATCTCAATTAGGGGGTGTGCACACTTATGGTAGCAGTCCTGATTTCACATGAGATTGATGAGATATGATGAGTTATAAGGGAGTAGTTCTTCGGGACTCGGTCCTCGTATGGGTCATACACACATGGTGGTGACCTCATCCTCCCTTCATGTATGATTATGATGAAAGGTTTCTTCCCGTATTATTATAAATATGATTATTTTCTTATGATGACATTATTGATCCCAAAAGAAGTTTTGAGAAAGCTTACTTATACTTTTGCTACGAGCCGTATCTTATTATTGTTATTGACTATGTTGGAAATGCTATTATGATATAAGAATATTGTTTACTTACCTTGGTGGTATAAACGATTTCATTATGATTTACTAATCATTTCATGTCATTAAATTCCTTTTTAATTACTTAAAGCATTAAACCCTTTTCTATCTACATTCATAAGCATATGAACATGATGAGTTACTTAGCTTATATATGAGTATTTATATTTATATAAGTATCAATATAATGTATTAAATATCTTTATCCATCGTATGTATATTTATGACTCTATGTGCTACTTGATGATGTATAATGTGCTTATCAGCTTATGTGACTATCAAATCTAAATGTTTTCCAAACCTATATATATATATATATATATATATATATATATATATATAGGTTTGGAGTGCCTTAAAAGGAGTTAGATAGTTTGGTACTTTTTTTTTTTTTTTTTTTTGCTCCTAGTTTAATTCCTTCGTATTATCTATGTTTGGGTGAGCGAATTATTGATGACTCTTGATGACGGCAAATTATGATGTGGACCCAGGTCCACCTTGCAAGGTGGACCTGGGTCGAAAACTATGTCGTTTTTGTCTTTTTTTTTTTCTTAAAAAAAAAAATTAGTAAACATATTGCTGAATATAAAGTTGTCCAAAAATGTGTGAATGTAGAGGTTTCAAAATGTGAATGTAGAGTATAGGAATCGTGAATGTACATTTATGATTGTGTGAATGTAGAGTTGCCCAGAAATGTGTGATGTGGAGGTTTCAAACTGTGAATATAGAGTATAGAAATCGTGAATGTAGAGTTATGCATGTGTGAATCTGTAATAGAGTTAAGAAGTTCTAGCAACTTGTAGCCTTGTAATGTGTGAATCTGAAGTTATCAAGTTGTGAATATAGAGTATAGGACCTGTGAATATAGGGTTTTGAATGTGTGAATGCATAACAGTGGTAATATAGTTACTAAACATATAATCTTGTAATGTGTGAATGTGGAGTTTACAAAGTGTGAATGTAGAATATCATATAATCCTGTAATGTGTGAATGTGGAGTTTACAAAGTGTGAATGTAGAGTATAGTGTATGTGAATGTGGAGTTTACAAAGTGTGAATGTAGAGTATAATATATGTGAATGTAGAGTATAGTGTATGTGAATGTAGACTCAGATCCACCTTGCAAGGTGGACCTGGGTCCACGGCATAACAATTGCTTGATGACTGGGTTGTTTATTTAAATTCGTTTTGGTTAGTATGTTGCTTAGACATCGGGTCCATACCCATTTATCATTTTGGATTTATGGATGCATGTATGAATTGATTTTGGTTTAGCCTGGTAGTTACTCTTATTTGTATAACTATGACGGTAGCATCCCCAAGTATTTGGGTATATTAATGTAATGTTGATGGTTTATTAGTATTTAAATCCTTATTTATATGCCTTAAGCTCTTAATTATTATCTAGGCTCGTTCGAATGTTAAAATTGGGGGCGTTACATATGGTGTTGAAGACGTGTTTATGATCATTGAAACTTGAAGTGGAAGATTGGCTTGTACGTAGCTCCGCAGACGTAGGAGAAGTTCTCTGAACTTCGTTAGCCGTTCGTTGTGTTCCTGAATCGTTTATATATTATTTATCACTGTATCTAACACAGGACATAACACAGAAAATTAATTTGACTAAAATTAATTAGAAACATATTAGAAATTTCTTACATTCAAGACTCACGGATTTCACGTACAGATATTGACACAAACTTTAGGAAACCATCTTTTATATATTTGTATATTTAGTACAACAGTTGTATACAAAAAACAATATGAATTTATACAGATTTTACAACCACATAAGAAACACGATTGAAAATATAAGAGTAAGAAAATAAAATGTCTAAGACAATAAAAGACTTATTTATTTTATTTAATTTTCTCCTCATGTTACATACTATAACATGAGGATGCACAAGCACTCCATAGACCAAAGACACATATTTGAGGTTTTCTTATTCAAACGTTAGTTTCACTTGTATATCTGAACTTTGAATCCATCAAGAAAAGCCAAGCCAGGTTTTTGAACAATGTTCCCTTCATCTACAACTTTCCATCTGAAATAAAATTTTTAAAAATAGACTTAAAAACTAAGGATCAAATATGATTAATGTAATAGTCAAGNTTTTTTTTTTTTTTTTTTTTTGCTCCTAGTTTAATTCCTTCGTATTATCTATGTTTGGGTGAGCGAATTATTGATGACTCTTGATGACGGCAAATTATGATGTGGACCCAGGTCCACCTTGCAAGGTGGACCTGGGTCGAAAACTATGTCGTTTTTGTCTTTTTTTTTTTCTTAAAAAAAAAAATTAGTAAACATATTGCTGAATATAAAGTTGTCCAAAAATGTGTGAATGTAGAGGTTTCAAAATGTGAATGTAGAGTATAGGAATCGTGAATGTACATTTATGATTGTGTGAATGTAGAGTTGCCCAGAAATGTGTGATGTGGAGGTTTCAAACTGTGAATATAGAGTATAGAAATCGTGAATGTAGAGTTATGCATGTGTGAATCTGTAATAGAGTTAAGAAGTTCTAGCAACTTGTAGCCTTGTAATGTGTGAATCTGAAGTTATCAAGTTGTGAATATAGAGTATAGGACCTGTGAATATAGGGTTTTGAATGTGTGAATGCATAACAGTGGTAATATAGTTACTAAACATATAATCTTGTAATGTGTGAATGTGGAGTTTACAAAGTGTGAATGTAGAATATCATATAATCCTGTAATGTGTGAATGTGGAGTTTACAAAGTGTGAATGTAGAGTATAGTGTATGTGAATGTGGAGTTTACAAAGTGTGAATGTAGAGTATAATATATGTGAATGTAGAGTATAGTGTATGTGAATGTAGACTCAGATCCACCTTGCAAGGTGGACCTGGGTCCACGGCATAACAATTGCTTGATGACTGGGTTGTTTATTTAAATTCGTTTTGGTTAGTATGTTGCTTAGACATCGGGTCCATACCCATTTATCATTTTGGATTTATGGATGCATGTATGAATTGATTTTGGTTTAGCCTGGTAGTTACTCTTATTTGTATAACTATGACGGTAGCATCCCCAAGTATTTGGGTATATTAATGTAATGTTGATGGTTTATTAGTATTTAAATCCTTATTTATATGCCTTAAGCTCTTAATTATTATCTAGGCTCGTTCGAATGTTAAAATTGGGGGCGTTACATATGGTGTTGAAGACGTGTTTATGATCATTGAAACTTGAAGTGGAAGATTGGCTTGTACGTAGCTCCGCAGACGTAGGAGAAGTTCTCTGAACTTCGTTAGCCGTTCGTTGTGTTCCTGAATCGTTTATATATTATTTATCACTGTATCTAACACAGGACATAACACAGAAAATTAATTTGACTAAAATTAATTAGAAACATATTAGAAATTTCTTACATTCAAGACTCACGGATTTCACGTACAGATATTGACACAAACTTTAGGAAACCATCTTTTATATATTTGTATATTTAGTACAACAGTTGTATACAAAAAACAATATGAATTTATACAGATTTTACAACCACATAAGAAACACGATTGAAAATATAAGAGTAAGAAAATAAAATGTCTAAGACAATAAAAGACTTATTTATTTTATTTAATTTTCTCCTCATGTTACATACTATAACATGAGGATGCACAAGCACTCCATAGACCAAAGACACATATTTGAGGTTTTCTTATTCAAACGTTAGTTTCACTTGTATATCTGAACTTTGAATCCATCAAGAAAAGCCAAGCCAGGTTTTTGAACAATGTTCCCTTCATCTACAACTTTCCATCTGAAATAAAATTTTTAAAAATAGACTTAAAAACTAAGGATCAAATATGATTAATGTAATAGTCAAGAATTAAAATTGAAAATATTATTATAATTGTGTGAAAAATAATTAATTACTTGAATTTTGTCACCAAGTAATGAAGCATAATGGCCATTACAAGCTTTGCATAGTCAGCACCGGCACAAAGCCTTTGACCCCCGCCGAAGGCCATGAATTTCTTTGATGAGGAATGTATCTCTTCGCCCTTTTTTTACCCATGGAGAAAATTTAGCACATTAAATTAATGAAAATAAATATTTAAAAGCAAGATTTTTTTGAGTTAATTACCAAAATGATTTATTAACTATAGCAAACCCATTTGGTCCTTGACTATTTTTTGACCAATTAAGTCCCTCAACTTTAAAAATCTTAATTAACTAATTTGGTTTTCCATTTGTTTTGTCATTAGACATCCGTTAACTCGGACCCAAATTGATAATTTCACTATAGTCAAAAGACCATTTAAGCAATTAATTTTTTGAAAAAAATGGTTCACGTGATGACGGAAATGGTCCTTGATTATAGCAAAATTATCAATTTGATCATGAGGAGTTCAAATCTGTGACCCCCCATTTGTAAGAGGTATAATTATGTTGCTCGACCACAAGGTGTTTGGTATCCCTAATTATAAGTTGCTTTCAAAGTTGATAATAAATGCATTTTGTTTATCACTTACATTCCACCTAGAGGGGTTGAACGAAAGAGGATCATTGTACTTCTCAGAACTTAGATGAACAGATGATGGGCAAATCATGATCATCCATCCTTTCGGAATAGTATATCCTGCGTAATTCAATGTATACAACATATATGTTCAATTAATTATTACGGAGTATTTATTTTTATATAATCTAAATATCTCTCAAACTCAAATTTCCACCCGTCTTATATTACTAAAACTTTTTAATTTATTTTCTAACATGCATAGTCAACATGTGTGAAGCATATACGACTTGGAATTATACTTCCTACTTGCTTTGCTTTGAGTTAATTTCACCAGAGGTCATTTGTCTTTGGTGACAATTTCAAATTTAGTCCTAAACTATCATTTTTGTCATTTAACATCCCAGACTATTTTTTTTGGATACTTTAAGTCATTCTCATGACTTTTCCTATTTTTAGTAAGGGCATTTTTGTCTTTTCATAATTTTCTTTTGTTATTTTTTTTTCAATTTCAACCGGTTTAATTGATTTAGGACTTTACTAAATCGATTGAAAAATATGGTTACTAAAAATCAGAGGTTACCTAAAGCCCTAAACCAATTAAACTGGTTGAAACCGGAAAAATAACAAAAGAAAAATATGAAAAAATAAAAATGCCCTTACTAAAAATAGAAAAAATCATGAGAAGGACTAAACGAATCCAAAAAAATAATAGTATGAGATCTTAAATGACAAAAATAATAATCTGAGACTAAATTTGAAATAACTACAAAAAATAAAAGACCTCTGGTGGAATTAACTCTGCCTACTGTCTACATCGGTCTTTTTGTGTCATTGCCTTAGAGGGTTCAAACTATATAGCTATTCAACTTATTATGATTGAAATGTTATATATTTATGTATAGAAAGTTTGTACTTGCCTTTAATCTGGAAATCTTCTATCACTTTTCTGAAGATGCCTGGAACGATATTTGCTAGCCTAACGGTTTCATTTATAACCTGTTTCCACGTACACAAAATGTTAGGACGAAGTTCTTATTATTACCCTAAAAGTTATAATTCTTATCGAAGGTACAACTTTATTTCTTTACATATATATAATCACATTTTCGAAAAATAGAATGTTGAACTTACCTTTCATGTATCCGCCCAACAATCACCCTAATCATCTGATGCAGGACTTGGCTTTTCATTGGCCTCTGCCCAACAGAGTAAAAGAAGTCCCTAATAAGACATTTAATAAAGAAAACTGACCATGTGAGTAAACTTCATTGACTTGTATTCTTTCCATGTAATGCTGGATTCCTTATCTTTTCTGCTGGCAACAATTATCTCATGCTCCTCCTAATGACATACGTTATATACATGTGATTATCATGCACTTCACAATTTTTTAGATTTATTCATTAATTAGTTACCTACCTAAAATGACTTAGGCCTGTTTGGTAAATAATCAGCTTATCAGGCAATTTTAGTTTATTTGACCACTATTAGTTGTTTGGTTAATAAGCTTTTTGTAAATCCAAAATGCTAAAATTCAAAAGGCTACTCAAAGTAGCCTTTTCAATTAGCTTTTTGAGAAAAGAAATTATACCAAACAGCTATCAGTTAACAGCTAATCTATCAAACAACTTTCTACAATCAGCCAATGTTATCAACAAATCATACCTTCCAACCCAAACAGCAAACCCAACCAGCTATCAGCTATTTACCAAACAGGGCCTTAATTATTGTATTCTTAAATAATCGAATGAAGTAAAAGGCAAACCTGTAGTTGTTTTAAGACATGAGGATGTTGATTGAGGAACTTCAAGGCTAATGTTATTGCAGAAGAAGTGGTTTCGTATGCAGCAAAGATAAGCATACACAATATATCCACTGCAATTTCTTCTGTTATAAATGTGTCCTCTTTATCTACTTCATTGAGTATAAAATCTAAGTAATCTTGTTTGCCTTTTTTCGACGATCGCCTCTCCTTTAATGTTTCCTTAATCAACTTGATTGCCTGTTTATGTCCCTATATTATATATATAAGCACAACCATTACTTCCCCGAAAATCCTAGGTGGACACCCATTTTCTACTTCAAACTTTTACTTCCAAAATCTTAATATAAATTTATGGGACTCACATGAAAAAATAACTTATTAATACGGGTGACATCAAGAAGTGAAATTGAGGGAGTAAGAATTTTACAGCGAAGTTTGTTAAATTAAATTAAAGAGGTACCTGCATGGCAGCATAAAAGGGAGTTCCGGGGAGAAAGAGAGGAAATGATATAAACCCTTCATGGAAATCTTTGTAATACTTTCTCAGCTCCAACGCCTTCTTCTCATCGTAGCTCAAAACTTTGCTGGCAGCAAGTTTGAACAACATCTGGGCGATACCAAGAATTAAGGAATGCACATTTTGTTGGGTTCAGGCAGGGTTGGCTAAATTCAGCCCTTGTTTGATTTGAGGCGGGTGTGACTTACCATGAAGGAATATATGGTTAAATGATTAATATCAACTTATTACCATTTGGTAGGATGTGGTTAAATAGTGAATGTCAACTTATTACCAATTGGTTTTGGAAAGGATATGACAACCATATAATTAAAAGAAATTCCTGATTAATTGTGCTTGACTTACCGGATGAGTGACCAATGCTAAGATCCATCACATTTACGTTTAAAAACATGCAAATAGTGTAAGATTTTCCTTAATAATATATATATTATATATTAGGACCTTAATTAAGTACATGTGCAAGTTGACTAGGCTTATTAAGTGGTCTGGTTGGACTAAATAACTAGTAGTTGTTATTCAATCAAACTCTGTGGTTATATAAACCTGTATTGATGGATATAAGATATTATGCATTATATAGCACATACAATTCACAGTACTGTTCACTAAACACTAATACACCATCTAGGATTCTGGGTTCTAGGATATGCATTATAAGAGACAATAGTACTTACAATTTCAGTAGCTTGTTTAATGTCCAACTTGGAGAGGCCAGTCCACTGATCCAAATGTTGACGAGTCGTTTGGTCCATCTCGGCCAGCAAGGTTTGTTTAAGGTTTTCGGGGCCGACGAGACTATGAGCCAGGTTCCTAATATACTTGTGGGAGTCGCCGTGATGGCCCAAAAAGCCCTGCCGTCCGGTGATTTCAGCGGAGCTTTCGGAATACCAACATTGAACCAGCTCACCTTCTTGTTGGAAAATGAAATGGTTCACTTCTGGGTCAGTTGACACAATCACTCTTTGCCCAACTATGCATGTCTTGAATAGTGAACCATATCTAAAAATATATGAAAATTTAAAAAATAAAATTCTGTCATATATTTTTGTTGGGCGGAGGTTGATAAAGGACTAAACTAAATCAATTAATTGGTGACTAGGAGGATTGTTGGGGGAGGCTGGCGAAGGATCAAATCTAACATTTTGCCTATCGAAAATGTGATGGTGGTCTATAACGAAATAAATTTGCGCATTCGCTATTAACTATAGCTTTTGATATAATGGTAAGCGTTTGATCTAACAAGTGGTATCAGAACTAGGTGCCTAGGTCATGGTTAAGATTGACAGGAGAGGGAATTGTTGGGTGGAGCCAATAAAGCGTCAAGTCCATCAATTGGTGGCTAGGGGATTGTTGGGCGTCGGTCGATGAAGGGCCAAGTCTAACACCCTGCCTCTCAAAAATATAATTGCAGTTTATAAGAAAATAAAGTTGCACATTCGCTACTGATGAACATTGGTATTCTGTTCTAACTGTTACAGAGAGAGGAAGAGTCAAGAGAGTAAGCACAAAACTCTCCTATTCTAAAGCTACCACATTATTGACTAACCACTACCATAATAATAAAACTATATAATATAATATTGAGAATACTAATATGGTTAATATACTAGCTATAACATTTGGGGTAGTGATAATCTTAACAATTTTTTAAACTTATAAAAAAATTATTAATTTTGCCTTGTAATATATTTTGATTTTATTAAAACTAATAATTTTATGATTTACCTTGCTGTTCTCTGTTGAATGAAGGGTGGGATACCTTTGAGGGAGTGGGAAGTGAAGAATTGAATGGATTCACCAACGATTGGAAAACCCATTGAGCCAGGAGGGAGCAACCCTTTGCACTTTGGGTTTCTCCATCTATACACCCAATGAGCAAACGCAATAAGTAGAAAAGAAATAAGGTACATAACAAGCCAAGCCATTTCACTACTTTAACTTGATGAACTGAATGAAGAAAATATGACCAGGATATTTAGTGTGCTAATACATTAATACAACCCCACTTATATAGTGGTTAGGGTATGCAGTATTCGGCCGCCAGACCACGTACGAGGGCGGGTGACCAAGAGATCGTCCTAAAATAATTGCACTGTGCCATGATGTCAAATAAATGACAACAGAAAGATAAAAGAAGTGTGAGGCTACTTGTATCCCTGTAATACTTTTTTTACTTTTAAAACTGAGTTCCGTATTATTAAATTAGCAATTCGTTTACAACACGTTTGGTTCACGGAATGAATTTTGAGGTAATAGGAATGCTATTTCATAAGGAATGGAATATGCAAGGAATAGAATAGAAATTTTATTCTATTGTTTGGTTGGCGGGAAGAATAGACTAAGGATTTATATTACAGTGTTGGGATAGTTTAAGAAATAGAAATGAAATATGTTTTAAAAGACATAAATACCCTTTAAAAATGTTTGGTAAATTAGCTGTTTAGGTTAGCGGTTAACATGTAAAATGACCTATAAGGACATTCATGTTATTATTAATATTAATATTATTATGTAATAATAATATAAAACTTATAATAATATTAATAACAATAATAAGAAAAAAGGAATAATAATAATAATAATAATAATAATAATAATACAAAACAAAATTATATATAAAATAATTAAAGAAAAAACACAAATGAGAGTTTTTTATCCCACATTGGTAACTTAGGAAGAGGAGCTCATTTGAGTTCCTCTATATAAGAGAAGCATTGCTTCTCTTTTGATATTAACAACAGGACGAGGAAGCCTTAAAGAGCCAAAAGCTCCTTCATTTAAAGAGCCTTAATTGCTCTTAGTTACAAGTTTTTTTTTTTAATAATATAGGGGCATTTTGGGAAGAGGAAGATCTTTCCCCAAAACGCCATGGGGTAAATTGGAGATAACAACTCTAACCTATTCCTGAGAACTCAGGAATAGCCTAATACTTGAGCAATGTTGACATATTCCCCTTGCAAAGATAACAACTCTAACCTATTCCTGAGAACTCAGGAATAGCCTAATACTTGAGCAATGTTGACATATTCCCCTTGCAAACAACTGAATACTATTACTGGGAATGCTATTTTATTCCAGGCCTATTCTGTGAACCATATGTGCCATTAGGGGTACATGTCATTTTTACTTAGGTAATGTGAATATAATAATGCTATATTATTGTGTTTGGTTTAAGTTATGAGATTACCTAGTAATTTTATATTACCTCAAAGCTAATTTTTTACTTAGGTAATGTGAGTATGGTAATATTATATTACCTCAAAGAACTTTTTAGTAAGGGATGAACCACCATCCCATATATACACACACACACACACACACAAGAGATCCAGGTGCGAAGCTTCTCCTAGGTAAAACATATGAATTATGGTAATTTTGCGTAAGGTCAATTAAGGTGCGTAAGTTCAAAGCTTAAGGTGCGTAAGTTTATAGTGTTTTTTTTAAAGAATAAAACGATGTCATTAATAAAGATCAGATAACAAAGGGTTGACAATGAAAGATGGAGGGTAAGAGTTCCACTCGATACGTTCAGACATGGAAAGGGATTCCCGAGCTAACAAGTGGGCTATCCGATTCGCTGAACGTTTAACATGAGAAATAGTAACATTCGGGATCAATGACAGTAAATCTTTAACATCAAGTAAAATAAGATCAAAGTGGGAATCAAATAAGGGAGAGTTGAGACTCTGAGTGACCAGAAGAGCATCTTGCCTCTATGTGGTATGGTGAGACCTGATTTGCTTTAAGCCAACTGAGCGCTTCACGGACCGCAATGGCTTCTGCCTCCTTAACCGTGTATAGACTGTGCCATGGATTACTAGCGGCTACCATGAACGCTCCTTGATCATCACGCAAAATCCAGCCAAAATCCATGCGACCTCTGGCTATGTTTACTGCAGCGTCCACATTTAGCTTAAGCCGACCTGGAGATGGTTTCTTCCATTTGATGATGGTGGCAGAATGCTGTGGAGGGGCGAATTCATCTCTGGCGTGAGTAGAGGACCATTCTATCAGGCAAGGTTGAAAAAATCATTAGGTGCCTATTAATCGGCGCCTAGGTTTATTTCTTTTAATTTTATTTTTAATTTTTAATTTTTTTAAAAAATATTTTAATTTTAAGTCTTTACACTTTAATATTTAAATAGTTAATACTTAATAAGTTAATAGCTATTACATATTAAATTATTAGTTATTATTTAATAATTATTAGTGCATTACTTATTAGTTTAATTTAGTTATTACTTATTATTTTATTAAGTTATTACTTATTAGTTATTAGGCTATTAGAGTATTAGTTTAATACGAGTACATTATAACATTAATAGTTTAAATGTTTAAGTTTTAAAATTAAAAAAAAAATAAAAAAAATAAAAAAAAAAACCGCCAAGCCGGTCAGCCGATAATGCCTAAGTCCAATTGGAGGGGGTTGTTGATGAAGAGGGAAGAAACATTTGCTTCCTTCTCAACCTATTGAAGCACAACAATCAGTATATGCCTAAGTCCAATTGGAGGGGGGGGGGGTTGTTGATGAAGAGGGAAGAAGCCTAAGTCCTGTTGATGAAGAGGGAAGAAGCCTAAGTCCTGTTGATGAAGAGGGAAGCACAAGAATCAATATTGCCTCCACTGAGGCTCGAACCCACCACCTCTCATATAAAGGGAAGGGTTTGATGCCACTGGACCACAATGTTAGGCGGCTAAGTTTAAAGTTTAAGGTGCTTAACTCTAAAACTTAAGGTGCGTAAGTTTATAGCAGCTTAATTAAGGTGCATATGTTTAGAGCTTAAGTTGTGTTACTTTCTAGTTTAAGGTGCATCAATTTAACTTTTAAGGTGCATTATTTTTCAACTTAATTAAGGTGCATAAGTTCGTAGCTTAAGATGCATAAATTTATAGCTTTAGGTGCATAACTTTAAAGTTTAAGGTGTTTAAGTTTAAAGATTAAGGTGTGTAAGTTTATAGCTTAAGGTGCCGTATGTTTAAAGCTTAAGGTACATTATTTTCTAGTTTAAGGTGCACAAGTTTAACTCTTAAGGTGTGTATGTTTAAAGTTGGTGCATCAGTTTGATACATTTGATCATTCGCATCCATGTCGTCAGGAAATACGTTTTTTTTTTCTATCAGTTCGAGCCGTTAATCTAGATTTGATCAACGACTCAGAACTCACCCCATTTTTCACCTGGGAGAAGTTTCGTGCGTAAACCATCCTCTATATATATATATATATATATATATATATATATATACACACACACATATACACACACACGTACGTATTTATTTATTTATTTATTAAGGACATCATAGGATCCATATAATATTAACCAAACAAGGTAATACTATATTTCAACAATTCAAACCAAACATATATATATGAGAATTTTACATTCTCAAAATTAAATCACACATTACTTTTTACAAGGTAATCCTAATATCTAAAGTAATCTTACATTGTGTCATTTGTGTGGACCAAATGCCCCGTTACAATTTTTTTCGTTTTTAATCCATACAATTCCAACAAATTCATCAGTTTCAAAAGTGAAACCTTCTTACATATTACATTCAATAACAATCGTACTATAATAACAATTTAATAATAAAATAAAAATGAAAAGGTACAAAATGATTACTATATGGCAATCTTTTCTACGCTAGCAAGCTTTCAATTATAGAAGGCTAGCAAATTACCAGTAATATATATATATATATATATATATATATATATATATATATATATATATATATATATTTCTATTCAAATGTGGCCGCACCTTCCCGTGAGGTCGGTGCGGTTTACACCACTCAATGTTAAGAAATGCATAACTCAATGTTAAGAAACGCACCACAAAAATGCACCAATAGTGTTAGGAAACGCACAACAAAAATGCACCAATGCACCAAAAAAAGCACCATTAGATACGCATCACCTCAAAACGCACCATTAGGTACGCATAAAAGCACCACACAGTATTTAGAAATGCACCATTAAATATGGGGAGGTATGATGCATTTTTTTGGGTGTGTGGTGTGTTTTGTGCCTAAGCGATTTTGTATGAAAGTAACAGCGATATAAGAGAATCAAGGATGGGAAAAGAAGAAAACTTTTGCTTTTGTTTTTTTCTTATATTAATTTTATTAATTTAAAAATTATTAAAATCATTTTTAAAATACAAATTAATTTGATAGCAAGACAAAATGTGATACAAATTACAAAGTTTGGCACTTAATTTCAGTTCAAGGAATAGTTACCTGCTAAACAAGTCATTTAGGACTCAATTGAACATTTTTATAGGTTTAGTGGGCTTTAATGGAGCTTCTTTTTTTATATTTTATTATTATTATTATTATTATTATTATTTTTTACTTAAGGGCCACAATTGCACTAACCACTATACTTAGATGGCTAATTTGACACTTTTTTCTAATAATTATTATGAAATGCAATTAACGAGATTAACCCCTAAACTTAATAACAGTAACAAAAAAATTGTCAATTAACTATAATAAAGGCAAAACTGTAATTAAAGGGATTCCTAATGCCAATCTCATATCACCACATAATAATTAACCAAGACTATAATGTCTTTTAGGGGGATTAAAATTAGGATAATAATCAAATTACCATTGTAAAGGCAATATCTACTATACTAATAAGAGCCAAAGAGAGTTAGGCCTAAAATGGGTAGAAAAAATGGTGGTCAAATTATTTAATCAAATGGATTGTTCAGATGAATTATTTAATCAAATAGATGGTTAAGATAATTCAGATTAATATTATTAATAGAGATTACCTAATTTAACCTTACTTTTATGATTATCCGTTAAGTTTTCTGTTAAATATTCTCTTCTCCGTTAATATTCCGTTAAGTTTTAACTTACCCATTAATTTCTATAAGAAAGGTCTTAGGTTCGAACCTCATCTCAATCAAATTTGACATAATTAAGTTTCTCACTCTATTTTACTCGTATTAAATTAAATAAATTAGTAGCTACAACAAAAAATGATACATATGTATTTCTTTAATTTAGAATTATGTGTCTACAATACCTTTATTTGAAAAAATTATTCATTATCAAAAAATTAAATTAAATAAGAGAAATAATTTCATTAGTTATATTGTCTTTATTTTCTCTCATGCAAAGATTCTTTTCATTCAAATTTATCAATTGATATTCATTACATTGTCTATTATCTTATTTTTACAATATCTTGTAATTAAATATCAAAGTTATAGTACAAAAAAATGTTATATATTTATTTACCAAGTATTTTATTAATACTATGAAAAAAAAATTTTAAAATAATTTGAAGCTAATTATGTTAACTACTTGGGGATTGGTTGACAAAGAGAGTACTCAAATAATAACCCAACAAATTGAAGTGGAATCACTCTATTTTACTCTTATTGAATTAAATAAATTAGTAGTTACACCAAAAAATGATACATATTTATTTCTTTAGTACCATGAAAAAAAAAAGAATAGTTTGAAATCAATCATATTAATTACTTGGGGGATTTGTTGACAATGAAAGTACTCAAATAACTCATTACCCAGCAAATTGAAGCGAGAAACTCCATTTTAATATCTTTGGAATACATAATATTTTAAATTTTCAAATTTTTATTAATTTATTTTTTCTTTTTTCTTAAACTAGGGATTTCTTTATCCAGTGGCTACTCATTCGTCTATGGAAAATTAGGAAAACAACAATTTAAGGAAACCCTAATGCTGCCTCCCTTTTCTCTCTAAAACAAAAAGCTTTTCTCTGCTGCTCAACTTCGGCTTCCACCGCCGGCCTCCGGCCGGAGCTCTAATGGAGCTTTGAGCCGGCGGTTTTGGTCACCTTCTATGTTTACTCTCGCTCTTCTTCCGCCCCGACCACCGTCGCAGCTCCGTCCGCCTCCGACCACCGCTACAGATCTTCTTCTTCCGTTTTCTTTCCCTTTGAATAAAATAATAGTAGGTAGGTATTGGGTTTTGTGTTGGTAGTCTTGAACTCCTAACCCTACTTTGGCTTTACCACTTTTTATTTTCTCTATTATTGTGTTTTCCTCTCGTTACTTTCACGGGATTTTTCCTCTCGTTACTTTCACGAGCTTTTCATTATCATTAGCATAAATAGTTTAGTTTGGTTTCGGCAAGTGTTGATCTTATCCTGGGCGAGCAAAAAAGAATGATGATGAAGACCCAGATCTTTGATGAAGCTTTAAGCTCCTTGAAGGAACATAGCTTCCTAGTTATGAAACAGTCTGCGATTCAAGTTTTCTATAGCATAGTTAGAAAAGTTGTTTCTATGTCTGACTGTAAGGAATGGTTTACCATTTCATTGATCGTTGATGTAAATGTTTTATGTTATGAATTAATGGAATAGCTACGTTTATCTTAAAAAAAAAGGAATTTCTTTATCCACAATAACTCATTCAACAATAATAGTTGAACCAAATGAACCCCAAGCAGAACACCTAAAGGAAAGTCCATAGCTCCTATATCATAATATCATTGCATGACGTTTTCATCTATGCTACCAACAATATCCGAATTGCAAATAACACACTACCAACAAAAAGGAAGATAACAAATAGTAAAGATGAAGACAATGACAATTTTACTCAAAAGAGAATTAAGAACCACTTAGAAAAATTCAAATTAAAAGTAGTATTTATTTAGACTATCATTTTTAGACCAAATATTTAGACTATCGACTTTACAAGGTTGCAAACATTTATTTTAGTAATAATTATAATGAATTTTCTATATTATCTTGGATTCATATACTTTGAGTTAGATATTTAAATAAAAAAATTTGACATTCAATTACCCATGTATAAACTTCTCCTATATAATCTTACATTGATATACTTTCAAATATTTATTTAAATATAAACATTGGACATTAACCCATTCGCGCAATGCGCGTATAAAACTAGTAACAACTATATTGCTTAATTACTATATTATTTTAGGAATGAATATTATTATTAAGGCCCTAAAAGTTATTGATAGATCAACTTAAACAATAGTTATATTTCCAATGGCCAAAATAATTATAATCCTTAAATCCTTAAAGACTCATAAACAGGCACAAGACAATAATTTTATCACTTAATTGCTCAAATTTGGCCTTTGATTCTTAACGACCCAAATGAGCTATAATCATGGATGAAAAATGGTCTAGTACTGAAATACATCCAAACTTAATATTATTACTAACAATAAATACCATGAACAAAATATGGTAGTCGGTAATAATTAAGACTTAATGAAAATGTTATGCATAATAATCAATATTATTACCATAATAAACATGTTATAAGTCAAATAAAATAGCTATAATTATCGTTTAAAATATCACTTGATAATGGTGGATCCATACTTTAATGACCCAAGATAGGTCCCAAATAGCTTGTTCAAAAATAGGTTTTAAAGTACCAAGTGAAATATATCACTAAAATATGATCAAAATTAAATTAGAAACCAAACAAGTTACCTTAATAGGCCATAATTCCCTAAATTGACCTAAGGATCCAAAATTGAATGATATATACTATGAGTTAATAATATGCTAAATCCAACCTTAATGCATGCTTTTTATGAATGTATAATAATTATAATAACAAAATAATTATTTGATAAATATACATAGTGATAAGTGCTTATTTGTATATATTTTCTCCCTTTCACTAAGTTATTTTGTTTATAGATTATTCCAAATTTCATGAGAATTAGTGTTTATTTGTGTTACTTTGCAAGGAGTATGAGTTGGAAAGCATTGGAAGCAAAGATGAGCATTTTCATGCATTTTGGTGGATATTGGAGTCAAATGGAAGCCAAATATGAAGCTATGCAGATGGATTCAATACTCCTAATGACGTCTAAGATTGGTATTTGTAATGGTCTTTGTCATTTAGACAAACCAAAACAAAAGAAGAGCAAAAGATCAAGGCATTGCAATTTCTGCTCATTTCGACCACTGTTCGGTTATTGGATTATATCTCAGCCTAGGAATGTCTAAATTAAGTGATCCTTGAACCATTGGAAAGAAGACTTCAACAGGTACAACTTTTCTAGATATACAAATTTCTTAATTCTAAACGAAAAATGGTGAAAAATAGCCTAGAAGTCAAACCAGCTGCACAAAGTTCGGAAATGCAGTTTCTAGAGAGGAGGCAAACGGCCACACAAACGGCCGTTTGCTAGGCCAGAGGATTTAGGCCGAACTACAGTAGAAAAAAGGCTGTTCTAGAGGGGAGGCATTCCGGCACACAAACGGCCATTTACGTGGCCGTTTGGCACCTGCTCTACTCACTATTTAAGCTCATTTTGAGCATTTTAAACTCGATTTTGACCCATGGTTGAACCCTAGACACTCTCATTCACTTTCTTTGCATATTTCTAGGTTATATTAGGCTTATATCTATGTTTTTTTAGCACTTTTGGAGCTTGTAATCTTGGATTTGAAGCTTAAATTTCAAGATTTTACCACACATTTCAATAGAGAAGCTTTCTTTCCCTTATCTCTTTTCTTTTGCAAGATTTATGTTTATTACTTGTGCTTTTGTGTTCTTTATGCTATTTAATCATGAGTAGTTAGTTTATGGGCTTGAGCTAGGGCTGTATTATCTATTTTGATGCTTAAGTTATGATTATTGTGAAAAACAGGAAGAACCCCACCTAGGGTTCTTGAGTTTGAGTTGGGTCTTTAATCTATCTTGCAATAGTTGATACGTAGCAATTGTTGTTTGTGTTTGGAAAGTCTTTCATCTCAATGTGAATTGGATGGAAGACTTGAGCCTTCCGAATCTCAAGCCCAATTTCCCTTCTATGGAAATAAGGGTAGATTGGGGCTTAAATAGCTTTTGCTCTTCAAGAACTTGAGTTGATACACCACGGAAGTGGGACAATCCTTGTTCTAATCCTTTTTTTGACTAGGATTTATTTGTGCTTGCCTCATGACTCTAGGTAAAATGTTCTTCCCCCAAACTTAAGTGTTAAAGCATCTAGAGGATAATACCCCTAATTAACTAGAGTCCTATTTCTTTATTTTGTATTTATCTAGTGTTTATATGTGTTTGTTCTACCTTGTTGTCGTTTGCTTAGCTTTTTGTTGTTTTCCTTGTGCTAGTGCCTAGTTTTTTGATTGAATATTGCGTGCCATAACTCCCAATCCTCAGCGGAACGACATTTCATACACGTACACTCACCATCACTCATTTTTGCTACACATCACATAGGATACTTGGATTTGCAAATTAATATATTATTAACACATATATATATATCCTAAATAAATTTTAATACTTCAAGCAATTTAATATAAACCTCAATATTAAATTAAAATTCAATCAACAAATTTTATACTTAATATTTGCTCAAAATTGAATGATAATTTAATACTCCCTCTGTCCCATTTTAGCTATCATACTTACTATTCATTGATCAAACCAACTCTTTCTTCTTTGTTTATTTTCTTTAGTAATTTTTACGCATTTTTAAATTTGATTTTTTTTTTGTGTTTAATAGTACTTTTAGTGTAGTTTCTAAATATATAAATTTTGTATATTAATACTAAACTTAATATTATCAAAAATTGGATTAAAAATAAGTTCAGTCAAGTCTCGTTAATCGAACCAGACACATAAAATGGGACGAAAATAATACTAAATTAAGGGGGAATTAAGTTAAACAATTAAGCTAGAAGAAGTCCAAATATGATGAGAGCAATATGAAGCAGGCCCAAATAAACCAAATAGGCCCAAGATTTTTTTAAGGATTGTCCAAGTCTGGTCAAATTGGGACAGACCTGGTTCAAATAATATAACCCATAATCCTCATCATCTTCTTAATGTTTAACTAAAACCAAAAGCAGCCCTACCTGATGCGGTGTCGATCGGAGAAAAGGAAGAAGCAACAACATCGTCGCCTGAAGGAGGAGATCAACGTTGGTTTGCCGAGAAGCCCAGCCCGCCTCCGTCATCGCCATCTCGCTGCAACGCCCGCCAACGTCGCCTACGACTCCAAATCACGCAGTTGACATCTAAAGCTAGCTGTCATTCTCCATGGCAGTTAGCAGCCCAAAGCCAACATCGCCGGAAAGAGGAGAAAGGCAGCGACATCGCCAGAGATTCTGAAGCCGTCGTCGATTGCCAACGACCAAGTGACGATTTACACCTCTCGACATTCGCCTGCGGCCTGTTGCCATCGTCACACCATCGTCACCATGAACCAACGCCACACCAATGGCCTTACGAAGAGGAGGAAGACAACCGGCGATTTTTTTTAAATTTTTTTATATAAATGTAGTCGCCGTTCTCGCCGCCAACACCGCTAGAAAACCAAAATTAACGGTGAAGCATATTATTACTAGTGAACAAATAAATTAAGGCGGTAAAAAAAATAATTTCAACACTCCAAAATTAATTGTAGTTGGAATAAATTAATTGAAACCAAAGCATATATAAAAACTTGATGTGTATGAAAATTAATGTTGATTAATGTAAAACAATCCACCAGGCAGAGATTGATAAATGCTTTGATACCAAATGTTAGATAAAAAAATATAGTCTAACCATACAGAATAAATCTACGAGAAACCAAACCTCATAGTAGTGGAAGCGTAAATCGTGTTGATCTCTAGCCATAGTTGATATCCTGTTGTGTTGTCTCTTGAATGGTGGATCTACAGAGTGTCAACCATAGTTGATATCCTGTTGTGTTGTCTCTTGAATGGTGGATCTACTGAGTGTTAACCGTTTTGTCGATCTCACACTTGACTCAAAACCCTAGATGGTGTACTGGTATTTTATGAGCAGTATGAATACCATAACTTTAGGTGCTATATAATTGTCTGTCATGCATTCCATCAATACATGCTTTATATAGGCATAATGATGGAATATGGACTAACCTTAGATGTCTAATCCAACCTATTACATAATGAGCATAGTCCACTTAGCACCACATAATTAAGACCCATAATATATAATATATATTGTATGAGAAAAGTCTTACACTCGAGAGTTTAATTGATTACCATGTCAATGTGATTATTTGAGAAATGGAGGAGGTTTACCGAGTTCCTAAATCTCTAGAAAAGAGCCAGACCCCGCCCGTTCCACCTCTATCAACATAGAAAACACCATCAAAGCCCAGTTTGTTTTTTAAGTTGTCAGCATAAACTCTTCTCACTTTGGTCTCCATTAAAAATATGAAATTGGGTTTCGTTTTGGCTTCTAGGACCACCAATTCACGAACTGAGTGTGGATCACCCAAGCCACGATAGTTCCAACATAAAGTGCTCATTGGAAAGGATGGGTCAGATTTCCACCCGAGCCCGCCAGAAGCAAGTTTTTGGGATCAGAAGCATCAATAATTATCGGAGTGTTAGTAGGACTGATTACCACTGATGAGATATCCGTACAGCATCTTATAGGATCAGTAATACCAATCGGAACACAATCAGATTTCTGGTCGTTAGATTTTGGAGCCTTAGTTCCTGTATGAATAATATCAGAGCCTGGTGCCGGCTATGAATTAGTCACTTGAACGGCTTTCGGAACTCTCTCGAAAACCATCTTCTATTAATTATATGAAATTATAAATTTAGTACAACATCAATTACATAGAAATAGAAAAATGAACTTATATATACCAATTACATAACAATTTATGAAACACAACTGGAAGTGTAACACTTAAAAGAAAATAAAATGTTTGAAACAACATATGACTTATAATTAAATTATTCAACTTCAATTTAGTTTAATTTCTCCCCATGTTACATACTATAACATGATGAGGATGCACAAAGTCTCCATAGATCAAAGATGTATATTTAATCGTTTTTTCTTATTCTGACGTTTGATTCATTGATGTATATATTTGAACTTTAAAGCCATCAAGAAAGGTCAAGCCTGGTTTTCGAACTATATTCCCTTCGTCTACAACTTTCCACCTAGAATAAAAATTTCAAAAAATAAATGGAATTTGGTTAACAAAAACAAATAAAGTTCAAATGTAATTACGAATTTAGACAAAAGTGAAATTAATTACTTGTATTTTGTCACCAAGTAATGAAGCATTATGGCCATCGCAAGCTTTGCAAAATCAGCACCAGCACAAAGCCTTTGACCCCCGCCGAAGGCCATGAATTGCTTTGATGAGGAATGTAGCTCTTGGCCCTTTTTTTTACCCATGGAAAAAATGTAGCACACATTAAATTAATGAAAATATATATTGAAACAAAGAGGGATTAATTAAGAATGCAAAGAAAATTTGGTCGCAATTATAAGAGCAACCACATCAATGGTTATTTCACAGTATTTTAGGAAATGAAAACCACATAGAGGGGAGAGAAGATAAGAGAGAGAAGATTGGGGTGCTCCTGCAAGAATGCGGTTATTTAGGTTTCTAAGAAAAAAGAAATTTAATGATTAGTCAGACTACTTTATTTATTTTTTTTTAAATTATATTTATTATATTTATTTTTTCCTCTCATCATATTTTCTCTTTCCTAATCACACTTACAATAACTCCTAAAAAACCGTGAAATAACTCAATTGATAAGGATGCTCTAAGACACTAACAGTATGTTTGGTTTATAGAATATGTCAGGAATATAATAGAATAACATTTCTATGAATAAACCTATTCCATTATTTATTTTGACCATTTTTACTTGGGAATAGCATTCATATGAATGAGCTATTCCCTTTGTAGCGGATTAGTCATTCCTAGGAGAAGCATGGTATTAGCTATTCCTAGATATTGAATATTGAATATTATTGTTGTAGACTAGAATTTTGGCATATAGTTTATTAATTTACAAGTGATTTATTAAACTTTCGATTATTCGTTATCTTTTTTTTTTTTTGATGTTTGTATATAGCAAGGATATACTAGATATTTTAAAACACTTTCATAAGAAAGATTAAACGATCCAAACAGTAATTTAATTCTTATGTTTATAGAGTAACACCAAACATGTTAATTAATTTTCCCAACAAAATTATTTAATTTCCATCAAATACATTCTTTCTAAATACTTTTTCTATAAATTTAATAATATTTTTCTATGAATTTAATTAAATAATGAAAAAGTACCAAACTCCATATAAAATTGATATGTCAAAATTACTTAGGTGCTGTTTGGTAAATGGCTGTTAGCTGATTGGGTTGGCTGTTTGGGTTAGAATGTATGATTTGTTGATAACATTGGCTGATTGTAGAAAGTTGTTTGATAAATTAGCTGTTAGCTGATAGCTGTTTGGTATAATTTCTTTTCTCAAAAAGCTAATTGAAAAGGCTGTTTTGAGTAGCCTTTTGAATTTTAGCCTTTTGAAGTTACAAAAAGCTTATTATTTACCAACTAATAGTGATCAAATAAGCCAAAATTGGCTGATAGGCTGATTATTTACCAAACAGGTCCTTAGTTGTGTAATGTTTGTCACTTACATTCCATCTAGAGGGATTGAATGAAAGAGGATCATCGTATTTCTCTGCACTTAGATGAACAGATGATGGGCAAATCATGAACATCCATCCTTTCGGAATTGTATATCCTGCATTCATCAGTGCATATAGGTTTTGTATTTAGGACACAGACATTTTATTTGAAACCAATCTTATGAAATATTACTACGAAAATAATATTTCTAGAAAATAACAAGCACAAAAATACGAAAGAATTTTTCTGGAGGGTGGTTAGCTTGAGTCATGTACTCACTACACTATCCTTAAAACCTTATTTGCTACCTCCCTTGGTGCGAGGAGAGTTGTAGTCTAGATTTTCTAAGATAAAACAAGCTACGACTTCAAGTTTGAGCACTCAAACTATGAAACCCGGCGAACAAGAACAAGGCTTTGATCACAGTTGGCTAGAAAGGAGTAGAAGCAGAGTTTTCGAGAGAGAAAATGATATTTCGTTGTGTTGTGTGTTGTAAATCTGATGTTTCTACTATCAACTTATATTGGAGTTATTGAAGGATTAAATAGAATTTAATCATGACATTTAATCTGATAATGATAATAGACTTATAACCCGTGTAACAACAGACCACTATCTGAGAATTGATTCAGAAAATTAAAATTGGAATTAATTCAAAATTAATTCCGCAACAAATGAATCAAAACTCTGAAAGGTCACTACCCGAATCGTATACGAGACAAGACGAGACAACGAGGAGTTAAACCCGAGTTGATAATATTACACGAATGGACCATCATTCGACCAATCCGAGTTGATGGAATGGTACCACGAGCCGAATGCCGAATCAATGACTGTACATGAAGGCCGAATCAATTTATAAAAATGATACAATCTTCCCTTCATTAATTAAAATCCTAATATCTTAATTTATCTTTTTTATGTCTTTTTATACTTATCAGCTAATTTAACAATTAATCTTAATAAATACTTTAATTTTAATTAGTTGGCTTATTAGCTACTAATTTTTTCATCTTTCAATTAGAACTAGCTTTTCAGCTAGGCGTGTAAACACAACCGAAGCATATACAACTTATAAATTTCTTGTCTAATTAGAAAGTTCAATTCCTACTATCATTTCAAGTAATTATGATCGATTTTCTCAACAAAAAAAAAAAGTAATTATGATTAAAATGTTTGTTAAATATCCCTAATGTTGAAGTAATATAATTGTTTGCTATGTATATTTATGAATACATACAAAGTAGTAATATTTATTTATTGGGATAAAAGTTACTTGTATAAAAAGTACTTATATATTATATGATGTGACTTTATTATCTGGTAAATCAATAGTGAATTTGGTCAATTCGTAAAAATTCTAATACTTGATTTAACTACGTATATTGTATAAAAAATTAGTGATAGTAATATCTTTTGTATTTATCAAGCTAAGTGATGAACTTGTACATATGCCAAACTTAGAAATGTCAATCTTAAGATCAATGGGCTAACTCGATAAAAACGAAAAATTTTAGAGATATGGTCAAAATATTTTAGCCCTATAAGCCTGAAACAGATAAGCTTGGTGGCCAAAGCGGGCTATCTAGCGTGAAATTTAGTGGGCTAACGTAAAATTTAGTAGGTTAGCCCGATAGTCCGAGCTACTTAAAGCTATTCTTTTTTATAGAAGTGATGTGGAACAAAATATACATGGCTAATCTTTTGTATTTTTTTAATTAAAATTTCAAATAAAATATTTTGAGAAGTCGAAACACTTTTTCACCCATGAATTGTTTCACTTTTTTGTAAATTTGGTCCATGTAAGTTAATTTAAACAACTTCACTCCCTAAATGTTCACAATGTTGCACTTTTAGTCTTTTGTATTATATATAATTATTAAACTCCATTAACATATGATGTTATTTTTATAATTTAGAATTAATATTCACGGCTAAAAATGATGTTCACATAGTGAGAATGAAACTTTAACAATGGATATTGATCCTAAATGAAAAAATCAAATAATCTCATAAAACAGAGTTTGATAACGAAGTTTAGAAATTATGTAACATGAAGGATGATTGAAAATGCAACAGAATGGACAATTAATGGGCTAAATTCATTTAAATAAACTAACATAGACCAAATTTCAAGAAGTGAAACAATTCAGGAGCCAAAAGTGTTGTTTTTCAAATATTTTTTTTATGAAAATAAGTAATGAAAAAAAAAATTACAATAAATACTACTCCGTATATTATAGTGTAATTATATTAATTATTTGAAGTTGGAATCCCGAAATAGAGGTTTAGATTGATTAAATGACAAATAAGTTTATATTTATTACTATAAATGCGTTACATTATTAAAATTAAAAGTTTAGAATGTTAATTTGAAAATATCAAAAGTTTTAGTTGAACTTGCATGGTAAGTCCAATGTTTTAGATTTAGGGTCAAGAATTTCGAGCCGACCAAATAAAACTAATTAGCTTGAACCAATAAACTCGATAGCTTAATAAGACTATCCCAAAATCGAATGAGGTGGCATGATTCATATCCTTAGTCAAAGGTTTGTCCCATTTTTACATACAAAATATATAAAGTTTGTACTTAGCTTGCCTTTTATCTGGAAATCTTGCACCACTTTTCTGAAGATTCCTGGAGCAATATTTGCTAGCCTAACGGTTTCATTTATAACCTGTTTCCACATACACACCATGTTATAAGGATAAAAAATTTTCACCATCACTATATACATTATATAACTTGTATATGATTAATAAATAGACTCATTTTTTGCATGTCAACTTGACCAATTCAGTATAACTAATGAATAAAAATTGGCCCATGTAGACTCTCAAAAAAAAAAAAAAAAAATTGGCCCATGTAGTAATATTATTTTCATCAGTAAACTAACCATGTGCGTGAACTTCATGGATCTATATTCTTTCCATGTAATGCTGGATTCCTTATCTTCTCTGCTCGCAATAATTTTCTCATGCTCCTCCTAGTGTAATTGCATCAAATACCTTACCATTAATCGTGTTTCCAGAAGTCATTTTCTTGATTTTCAAACACACCCTAAAGTGAAATATAATGCAAACCTGTAGTTGTTTTAAGATGTGAGGATGTTGATTGAGGAACTTCAAGGCTAATGTTATGGCGGAAGAAGTGGTTTCATAGGCAGCAAAGATAAGCAAACAAATTACATCCACTGCAATTTTTTCTGTTAGAAATGTTTCCTCTTTGTCTACTTCGCTTAGTACATAATCCAAGAAATCATTCTTCTTCTTATTGCAGCTGGATCGTCTCTCGTTTAACGTTTCCTTAATTAACTTGACCGCATTTTTACGTCCCTATATACACATATATAAGCAAAAAATCAAATACATTATACAGTAATGTGATGTTTGGTAAAATTTTGATGTATTAAAAGAGAAAGGCACCTGCATGGAAGCATAAAAGGAAGTTCCGGGGACATAGAGAGGAAATGATATAAACCCTTCCACGAAAGCTTTATAATAGTTTCTAAGCTCCATCGCCTTCTTCTGGTCGTAACTCAAAACTTTGCTGGCTGCAAGTTTGAATAACATCTGGGCAAAAACCAAGAATTAATTTAATTTCAGGAAAGGTAACTCTCATCTCTGGCCTGTGAGATCGTCTCACAGATCTTTATTTGTGATATGAGACAGGTCGAGTCAAGATAAAAATGTAATACTTATACTGAAAAATGTAATATTAATCAGGACTAAAGTGTTTGTTACTGATAAGATTTAAAAGTAGTATTACAATTTACCTCATAATATTATGGTCCTGTTTCATAACATAGTTAGCTTATAAGTCAATTTCGACTTATTTGACGAATATTAGCTGTTTGACTTGGTTAAACAATCAATATGAGTATGTGTTTGGTTAAACAATCAATATGAGTATGTGTTTGATTAATTAGCTTCTTGTAATAGCTTATTATTCCAAAATGCTAAAATTCAAAAAATTGTCTCTTTTTGAAAAAGTCATTTTGCATGTAATCAACTATTATAAGCTAACAGTTAATTAATTTACCAAACATTTATCTACAATCAGCTAATGCTATCAATTAGTCACTAACCCATTAGCTAACATCTATATACCAAATACCCCCGCCCTATACTTTTTCCTTATCAGTAACTTTATTTCTGATTAGTATTATATTTTTCAGTATAAGTATTATATTTTTATATTGATTCGACTCATCTCACAGAGAATGATACGTGACAGTCTCATACAAATTTTTGTCTTTCAGGAATTAATTGCACATTTACATGTGAAAACATGCAAATATTATATAGATTTTTTAAATTATTATCAACACAACATTATATTATTATACTTACAATTTCAGTAGCTTGTTTGATGTCCAACTCGGAGAGAGCAGTCCACTGATCCAAATGTTGACGAGCCGTTTGGTCCATCTCCGTCAGCAACGTTTCTTTAAGGTTTTCGGGGCCGACGAGGTTAAGAGCCAGGTTTCTTAGGTACTTGTGGGACTCGCCATGATGGACCGTAAAGCCTTGTGGTCCTGTGATTTGAGTAGCGCTTTCTGTGTACCAACAATGGACCAACTCCCCTTCTTGTTGGAATATGAAATGGTTGATTTCTGGGTCCGTTGACACAATCACTTTTTGTCCAACTATGCTTGTCCGGAACACTAAACCGTACCTAAAAAAATATATGGAAACTTATAAGTATATTCTTCTAATTCGGTATAAAAAGAATAATGTGAAAATATAGTAGAAATTCTGTGTTGTTTAGTAGGAAGTAATAGATTGAATTTTTGGAATTGAATGGAAAGGAAAAAAAAAAAGTGATATAAAGACTAATGGGGTGTTTGGCAGGATGAAATTATAATTCCATTATATTCCTACCAAACTACATGGATTATAATTCATTTCCCCTCTAATTCCACATCCGAACCAAACGCCATGTAAATGTCTTTGTATAATAATAATAATAATAATAATAATAATAATAATAATAATAATCTACTATACTAATAAGAGCCAAAGAGATTTAGGCCTAAAATGTGTAGAAAAAATGACCGTCAAATCATTTAATCAAATGGATGGTTCAAATTAATTATTTAATCAAGTAGATTGTTAAGATAATTCAGATTAATATTATTAATAGAGATTACCTAATTTAACCTTACTTTTATGATTATCCGTTAAGTTTTCCGTTAAATATTCTCTTCTCCGTTAATATTCCGTTAACTTTTAACTTGCCCATTTATTTCTATAAGAAAGGTCTTAGGTTCGGACCTCATCTCAATCAAATTTGACATAATTAAGTTTCTCACTCTATTTTACTCTTATTAAATTAAATAAATTAGTAGCTACAACAAAAAATGATACATATGTATTTCTTTAATTTAGAATTATGTGTCTACAATACCTTTATTTGAAAAAATTATTCATTATAAAAAAATTAAATTAAATAAGAGAAATAATTTTATTAGTTATATTGTCTTTATTTTCTCTGATGCAAAGATTCTTTACATTCAAATTTATCAATTGATATTCATTACATTGTCTATTATCTTATTTTTACAATATCTTGTAATTAAATATCAAAGTTATAGTACAAAATAATGTTATATATTTATTTACCAAGTATTTTATTAATACTATGAAAAAAATTTAAAATAATTTGAAGCTAATTATATTAACTACTTGGGGATTGGTTGACAAAGAGAGTACTCAAAAAAAAAAATGAACTTCCGATATCATAATCTCATTGCATGACGTTGTCATCTATGCTAAAGATGAAGACAATGACAATGTTACTCAAAAGAGAATTAAGAACACTTAGAAAAATTCAAATTAAAAGTAGTATTTATTTAGACTATCATTTTTAGACCAAATATTTAGACTATCAATTTTACAAGGTTGCAAACATTTATTTTAGTAATAATTATAATGAATTTTCTATATTATCTTGGATTCATATACTTTGAGTTAGATATTTAAATAAAAAAATTTGACATTCAATTACCCATGTATAAACTTCTCATATATAATCTTGCATTTATATACTTTCAAATATTTATTTAAATATAAACATTGGGCATTAACGCATGAGCACAATGCGCGTATAAAACTAGTAATAATAATAAGAAAAAGATTAAATTGATATTAATTATGTTTTTGGTTTTCAAAAAATAATAAGAATAAAGGGTAAATTTAAAAAAAAAAAATTCCTTTGCAAACTGTTGCTGAATTGGAATTCTAGGGTGGGGTGGGAGAGTCCGAGAGTATATGAATTGTATTTCAATGGTTTGAGGGAATTTCAACCAAACAATGTAATTGACATGGAGAAAGAATATTTACATCTGTAAAAAATAATTTTACATAGTTTACCTTGTCATTCTGTGTTGAATGAAGGGTGGGATACCTTGGAGGGAGTGAGAAGTGAAGAATTGGATGGATTCACCAATGATTGGAAAACCCATTGAGCCAGGAGGGAGCAACCCTTTGCACTTTGGGTTTCTCCATCTATACACCCAATGAGCAAACGCAATAATTAGAAAAGAAAAGAGGTACATAACAACCCATGCCATTTCAATTCGCTACTTTGATATATGGTCAAGTTTGGTTCAGGCTGCTAATAAACAAGCTAAATATAACCCCACTTATATAGTGTTGAGGTACTACTCCAAGTTGTCATTTCAAATAAATAAATACACAGCTGACACCGCCGCCAATAAATAACACGCGACCAGAAATCATCACCCCCGTCAACCCACTAATAAATCAATTACTATATCATGAATCAGGATAATTCCCATTGTATTGTAGATGTTGATTCAAAATACATTCATATTGGCTCTATTTGATAAATGGTTGTTAGCTGATTGGGTTGGCTGTTTGAGTTAGAATGTATAATTTGTTGATAATATTAATTAATTGTAGAAAGTTGTTTGATAAATTAGCTGCTAGCTGATAGCTGTTTGGTATAATTTATTTTCTCAAAAAACTAATGGTAGGCTTTTGAATTTTAGCATTTTGGAATTACAAAAAGCTTATTAACCAAACAGCTAATAGTAATCAAATAAGCCAAAATTGGCTGATAGGCTGATTATTTACCAAACAGGGTCATTATGTACCTACAATTAATATATTGTGTACTTATAATAGTTAATTAATAAATTATGTACCTACTATAATTAGATCCGTTTGGAAACTTGAAAAATATTTGTCAAAAGATGAGTCAATTTTTGAAAAATATTTTTACTTTCTAGTGTTTGGCGGAAGATCGGAAAACTACAATTTTTTGACTGAAAGTTAAGAAATTACTTTTTTTTTTTTTTTCTGTTTGGTTCATTTTCTTGAAAAATGAACATATATACAAGTATATTATAAAGTTATTTGTTATACAATATTAATTAATTTAATAGTGATAGTAATAATTGAAATAATAATAATAATAATTAAATTTAAAATTTATAGTGATAAATTAGAATTGAATACATGCTCCAACGTAATCAATAATGTTTTTTATTCCAATAAAAAAAAAACTAGTCTTATTAACTAATATAAATAAATTAATAAAGTTTCATGTTCCAACCAACATATATATATAAATACAAGTTGTAATAGTCTACATCAAGAAGTCATCAATCCATATCTACTTCATCTTGGCACTTTTAGCCATAAAATTTTTAGCTTCTACCTCATTTTTCATCAAATTAAATATTTAAATGCTTTACACAAATCTTCTTCATCAAATCCATGACCAATAGTCATTACTTGTTCATAAAGGTCATCTTTATTGATGCCATTATTATTTAAAGGCTAAATGACTATTGTAAAATCTGGACTTTATAAACTGAGCTAATTTCATAAACCAGATATTGGTTTCTGAAACCAAACTTGGTTCCGAAACCAAATTATGGTTCCAGAAACCAATTTTGGTTTCCGAAACCAAAACCAAACCAAAATTGGGTTCTGGAACCATAATTCCATAAATTGGTTTCGAAATCCATTTTTGCTCTCGGAAACCACTATTGGTTTCGAAAATTAGTTTGAAGCAATGAAAGGGAAGGAGAAGGGGGGCGGGGGGATAACAAATTTGGAAAATGTCTTTCGATGTAGGAACACACTTTTCGTCAAATTAAACTGTTTTTTCGTTGATTAGAATGTATTTAATTTTTTTCTTGATTAGAAGAATAGTTTTCGGAATAATATTATTATTGATCCATGATAATGTAAAGTACATGATGAAGAGATTATTTGTAAGGATACACTCATCCAGAGCGCAGCTATAACGGAACACTTTCGTCCGGAGTGCAGCTAAAACAGAATACTCATCCGGAGCGCGGCTACAACAGAACATTCATCCGGAGCCTATATAAATGAACCTGGACAGAAAAACGTGTCTTCAACGTATCCACTAAGATTTTGACCATGGAGAGAGAACAATTTAATTCTTCCATAATAGATAGTTTGGGAAAATATGTTTAATGGAGATAAAGTTATGGGATGTTTGTACGGTATTTATCGGAGTTGTAGTTGGATAGACAATATAGAAGATGATGTGAGAAGGGGAGGTGGTGTCACCAGCCCGTCGACGAAGATATTTTTTTTTTCTTTTTAGTAGGGACGGACTTAGGGTTTGTAGCCTTGGATCGCTTGGTCTACCGATACAAGTTGAGAACAATAGTTCTGAGATTAATCATATTATTGATCAATCCATGATGATGTAAAGTACATGATGAAGAAGATGTATTTATAAGGATACAAGAAGTCTCAGTCAAGATATGAATGGTAATTGCTTGGTCTACCATCACCCCCGCCAACCCACTAATAAATCAATTGCTATATCATGAATAATCAAGATTCACATAGTATTGTGGACCTTGATTCAAAACATTCATATTATGTACCTATAATTAATAATTTGTGTACTTATAGTTAATAAATTATGTGTCTACTATAATTGGATCCGTTCAGGGCCGTTCCATTAAAAATAAGGGCCCTGTCTATTTGGATATTCACTATTTTTGTTTCGAGATGCAATGTAATTAAATATAATAGACTAAAATGAAAAACATATAATAATAAAGAGACAAGAACATAGGGGAAGAAATATTTTTTTAACATTTAGAATTCACTATAATATACAAAGAGATATCTATTTATAAAAGTAAAAACATAATCCAAAAAGACTTATGAAATATAAAGATAGAAGTCTAGAAGATCTAGAAAATCTATATAACTAAGGAATTGAGTCTAAATCCATATAGACTTCAAGTTATTGTATTTTTATATTTTATGACAAAAGTGAAAAAGTAATAAAAATTTTTGTCTAAATATAATGCATAAAATTCAACAAAGAAAAAAATACATTTCAAAATTTAATTTAAAATTAGTGACATTTTCGTGCATATTTAAATACAAATTTGTTTATCCAAATTTCGACGTCAAATACTTCTAAAATTTTATTTTCACTTACAATTAAGATCAATGTATAGATTTTAAAAAAATATTTATCAAGTATAAAAAAAATTGAACTATAAATAAAATGATTTTTTTAAAATTAGGCCCCTAAAAATTAGGGGTCATGTGCGGTCGCTCTGGTCCGACATGGGCCGGGCCGGCCCTGGATTCATTTGAAAACCTGAAAAATGTTTGTTGAAAGATGAGTCATTTTTTAAAAAATATTTTTATTTTCTAGTTTTTGCCGGAAGGTCGGAAATTAAAACTACAAATTTTGACTGAAAGTTAAGAAATTACATTTCTTTTTCCGTTTGGTTCATTTTCTTAAAAAAATGAACATATATACAAGTATATTATAAAGTTATTTGTTATACAATATTAATTAATTTAATAGTGATAGTAATAATTGAAATAATAATAATTAAATTTAAAATTTATAATGATAAATTAGAATTGGAGAAGGGTCAAATAGACCCATCTACTACTCACAAGTGTTCAATTCACACCCCAATATCAAACATATTGTAATCAAGAATGGAAGAATAACATGAAAGGATATTTTTGCCCTTCATTCACATGGTGCAAATTGAACAAATTAACAGGTGGACACTAATGACCTGGTGGTCTAGTGGCACCCGGTGTTCCAATTAACACTCCCACATGAATGATGGGAGTGGGTTCGAGCCTCAGTTGAGGTAACTCTTGACTCTTTGTGCTTCAGTAGGCAGTATTTTGAGAGAGTAGATACTACATTTAAAAGTTTAGAACTAAAGGTGACGAAACCACCAAACTCATTAACTCTTAAATTTTTTTACATTTAAAAGTTTAGGACTAAAGGCTTAAATTTTTTTACATTTAAAAGTTTAGGACTAAAGGTGACGAAACCACCAAACTCGGAGGACCTTGGCTGGTATTAACTCTTAACTTTTTTTTATCTTCTAGGGCATTTTTCCCCTTCCATATATTGTTATGCCTTCCAAAGTACGTTGTTCAGCCGCCTAGATCACGGATTAAGGTGATACTGTAAGCGACTAGGGACTAGGGCTGGTCCTGAATAGAGGGTAGCCTAATCGACGTGAGACTACAAGAAGCCTGAATGGACATTAAATACTTTAGAAGCGACACCTAATTACCTAACCCATTCGTCTTCTTCAATAATTTTTTTTTTCCAATTTTGATTGATCTTCTATTTAATCTGAAGGAAGCTGGGAATCAACACCTAAGTACCTAACCCAATCCTCTTCTTCAAAAACAATTTCTCAATTTCAATTCATCACCTATTCATCTTAATTAGCCGCATATTCATTGACGGTCGACCATTGTTTGTGGGTTTGGGTTGCTGCCTGCTCAATCCTAGTATCCTACACGGCTACACCATTGTCCCTTGTAACTTGTAAGATTTATTATATTTTTTTTTGTCTTTATCTCTCTATGAAATTCTTCACACACTGCAGACAATCTATAATCTTCTAATGACTAATGAGTAATGTAAATATGTAATGTTTATTTGGATAATGAATTCTGTGGTTTCTGCTATTTTAGAATATATATAATTTTTGAATCATAATTATATATATACAGAATTTTGGCTATTTTGTGTATTGAGAAGGATATGCTAGAGAATATTAATCTTGATGCAATTATTGATGATTTTGCATCGAGTAAAACACATAGAAATTTTTTGTCATGATTATTTTTGTATTTAAAAAATTATTGAAAATTTTCTAATCTTATTTGATGTTATATGATATTAACATTTCTTTAGTATTATTAAATTTAAATTTTAGTTTTTTAATATAGGACCTTTGTTTAATTTCGCCCCGGGCCTATAAAATGTTTGGACTGGCCAGGTAAGCAGCCGGCCGGCGCCTAGGCAGAACTTTTGCAACACTGATTTAAAATTATTTATGACGTTGGTTTTATTTGAAACCGACGTGAAAAGTTTTTTTAAAAAAATTATAAATTTATTTAATATTCTGGCGTCGATTTTCTAAAAAAATCAATGTTATATGTTTGACGTTGTATGTTATTTCTGTAGTAGTGCTAGTTTTTAGATCTTCTCTGGCGGAAGATGAAGTAACTTCTTTGTCTCCAACCAGAGACGAGGATTCTTTGTCATCTCCCACTGGAGATGACTCCATCTGGAGGTGCGGAGGCTGCTTTGTCTCTGACCGGAGATGAATGAGTTGTTTTTTTATTTTTTATTTTTTAATTTAAAATTATTAAGATAAATAAAATAACTAATTATTTAAACGCTAACCATCGCATCCGCAAACCTGCACTAATTAGCATGTTCGGGATGTAAATTACATTTTTTTTTTGAATTTTTCAATTGTATTTTCGTATGCATCTACTTCAATGTCTAATGTCTAATTTGGCCCTTATACGTTTCAAAAATTGCTGACTTGTTGAAAATTTTTTGAAAGATGAATCGATGATATAATCAACCAGGGTTGATTTTGTCTCACGCAAAAGCCGTGTATTAGAGTTGGCACTAAACTCGAAGAGCTTCCTACTCCTACAAGGATAAGGACAGGAATCTCTCCCCCTCACCAACCGACCTTCTTTGAGTTCTTTCTTCTCATATGCAATAACGTATCAAATTGAAATTTAATTTATAAAGAAGTAATAATATGCACTTACTTTTTTCATACGTTGTTTAACTAATACAGTCGTTTAATTCATTTTATTTGTAGGTAGATCCATGTCCGTACTGTACCATCATATATATATATATCCCTGCATTATTCATGGACTTCAAGATATTTTGCTGCAACAAATACTTTTCTTTATTGCTAGACAGGATACAACAAATACGTAATTATAATTAAAGTTCCGAGCAAGTTAATAGTTTAGGATGAATATAGACATGCATATATATATATATATCAAATCTTAATATGAAAACATAAAAGTTTGTATAGAGAAAGTGATGTTTTCCTTACCTTTCTCATTAAAAAATCACAACTTTGGTTTTGATCAGATTATTTTAAGAGAGTTTAGTAGTTACGGATTGAGCAATGAAGAGCAAGTAATTAAGTGGGTGAAAACAGAGAGAGCAAGATTAATTGAGAGTTTTATAATAATTCCGTAGGTAGTGTAATCCCCATAATTTACTATTCTTTTTATCAAGAAGGAAGGAATCAACTAAATATTTGTTAAAAAATACAAAGGGATGGAGCTCTTTCGTGAAATCATTCCACTACTTGGATATCTTCTACACAGTCCTATGCTAAGAAAATAATCTAAATTATTCCCTCAAATGTCACATATATATATAGTGATGATGAGAAGTGTAAAAACTGTATTAGATGAACAATAATTACAAATGTACAAACTATATATGAGAATATATGTAACATTTTTCTATTTATCATTATCATAACATTCGGATAAGTTATGATAATATTAGAAGTTTGATAAGTGGTGCAACACTATCTACCTGATAGCAAGACTTTAAAGTGACCTATTGTTATACATAGGGGTGGAAATAGGCTAGGTATACATAGGGGTGGAAATAGGCTAAGTGACCTATTGTTATACATAGGGGTGGAAATAGGCTAGGTATACATAGGGGTGGAAATAGGCTAGGCCGAGCCTGGCTTTAGATAATTAGGCCTGGGAGTAAAATGGTGGCTAGTGTTATGGGTCCACCACGCTTCCACTATCATAAATTTATTTAACCGAATTGATGTTGGCTAGTGTTATGGGTCCACCACGCTTCCACTATCATAAATTTATTTAACCGAATTGATGTTATGTGTCCACATGGGTCCACCACGCTTCCACTATCATAAATTTACTTAATTAATGAAGGCCCTGCTCGCCCGCACAAGCATAACAGTTCGCCCACCCTAGGGCTCGAACCCAGGATCACAAGGTTAAGAGCCTTGTGCTCTACCAACTGAGCTAAACAGACAAGTATCACAATATCTTCCATGCTAAAAATAATTCAAGTATCACAATATCTTCCATGCTAAAAATAATTTAATACTAACATTAATTAAATCAATTTTATTTCATTTATTATTCAACAAGACCTGGCTAGTGTTGCCAAGCTTTGGTTGGGACCCCACAAGCGTAACAGTTTGCCCACCCTGGGGCTCGAACCCAGGACCACAAGGTTAAGAGCCTTGCGCTCTACCAACTGAGCTAGACGAACAAGTACAACAATTTCTTCCATGCTAACACTAATTTAATGCTAACATTAATTAAATCAATTTTATTTCATTTATTATTCAACAAGACCTAGACACCGTGGCTAGTGTTGCCAAGCTTTGGTTGGAGCTTTGGAAACTGGTAATAAAATGGTGAACACCTCTCTATCAGAGCCAGGTTTTGATCCTGAAACCTGTGGGTTATGTGTGTGATAAGGTGTGGGTTATGTGTGTGATAAGGTGTAGGGGTGTAAACTAGCTGAGCCGAGCTAGAGCCTTGAGTGGCTTGAGCTCGAGCTCGTTAATGAAGGCCCTGTTCGAGCTTGGCTTGATTGTTAAACGAGCCACACCCCTAATAAGCTTGGCTTGATTGTTAAACGAGCCACACCCCTAATAAAATGCAGTGTGCCCTACTAATACAACGACTTGTTCCCTGGGGCTTGAACCCATGACCACAAGGTTAAAAGCCTTGCACTCTACCAACTGAGTTAGACGGGCAAGTACAATAATTTCTTCCATGCAAATATTAATTTAATACTAACATTAATTAAATCATTTTTATTTCATTTATTATTCAAAAAGACCTGGACACCGAGCTGGCTAGTGTTGCCAAACTTTGGTTGGGGCTAATAAAATGGTGAAAACCTCTCCATCAGAGCCAGATTTCGATCCTGGGACCTGTGGGTTATGGGCCCACCACGCTTCCACTGCGCCACTCTGATCTTGTTATTTTACACTATCATAAATTTATTTAATCGCATACAAGCTAGACTGACGCATGAGCTTGTCGCCTGTTTGCCGAATTGAACATAGATGTGTGTGATAAGGTGTAGGGGTGTAAATTAGTCGAGCCGAGCTTGAGCCTTAAGTGGCTTGAGCTCGAGCTCGTTAATGAAAGCCTTGCTCGAGCTTGGCTTGATTGTTAAACGAGCAACACCCCTAATAAGATGCAGTGTGCCATACCAATACAAAAATCAACTTGGTAAAGGCATTGTTTAGTGATCACACGCTCTAACACCAACTTGAGCTACACGAGCAAGTACAATAATTTCTTCCATGCTAACATTAATTAAATCAATTTTATTTCATTTATTATTCAACAAGACCTTTGGAGAATGGATGGTAATACAATGGTTAAAACCTCTCTATTATAGCGAGGTTTCGATCCTGGGACCTATGGGTTATGGGCCCACCACACTTCCACTACGCCACTCTGATCTTGTAGTTTTACACTATCATAAATCTATTTAACCGCATACAAGCTTGCACTATCATAAATTTATTTAACCGCATACAAGCTAGACTGACGCATGAGCTTGTCGCCTGTTTGCCGAATTGAACATAGATGTGTGTAATAAGGTGTAGGGGTGTAAACTAGCCGAGCCGAGCTTGAGCCTTGAGTGGCTTGAGCTCGAGCTCGTTAACGAAGGCCCTGCTCGAGACCCCTAATAAGATGCCTGTTTGCCGAATTGAACATAGATGTGTGTAATAAGGTGTGATGAGTGTAAACTAGCCGAGCCAAGCTTGAGCCTTGAGTGGCTTGAGCTCGAGCTCATTAATGAAGGCCCAGCTCGAGCTTGGCTCGATTGTTAAACGAGCTACACCCCTAATAAGATACAATGTGACCAACTTGGAATTCGATTTTGTGTTTGGTGATCGTGATCGCCGCCACAAGCGTAAAAGTTCGCCAACCTTGGGGCTCAAACCCAGGACCACAAGGTTAAGAGCCTTGCACTCTACCACCTAAGCTAGATGGGCAAGTACAACAATTTCTTCCATGTTAACATTAATTTAATACTAACATTAATTAAATCAATTTATTTCATTTATTATTCAACAAGACCTGGACACCGAGCTGGCCAAGCTTTGGTTGGGGCTTTGGAGACTGGATGGTAATAAAATGGTGAAAACCTCTCTAACAAAGCAATGTTTTGATCCTGGGACCTGTGGGTTATTTTACACTATCATAAATTTATTAAATTTAACCGCATGCAAGCTAGACTGAGTGTGATAAGGTGTAGGGGAGTAAACTAGCTGAGCCGAGCTTGAGCCTTGAGTGGCTTGAGCTCGAGCTCATTAATGAAGGCCCTGCTCGAGGTTATTTTACACTATCATAAATTTATTAAATTTAACCGCATGGTTATTTTACACTATCATAAATTTATTAAATTTAACCGCATGCAAGCTAGACTGAGTGTGATAAGGTGTAGGGGAGTAAACTAGCTGAGCCGACTGAGTGTGATAAGGTGTAGGGGAGTAAACTAGCTGAGCCGAGCTTGAGCCTTGAGTGGCTTGAGCTCGAGCTCATTAATGAAGGCCCTGCTCGAGCTTGGCTCGATTGTTAAACGAGCCAAGACCAAATTTTGTAAAGGCATTCAAGATCATATACTAACACTTATGCTATCAACTTGGTAAAGGCATTGTTTGGTGATCGTGATCGCCCCCACAAGCGTAAAAGTTCGCCCACCCTGGGGCTCGAACCCAGGACCACAAGGTTAAAAGCCTTGCGCTCTACCAACTGAGCTAGACGGGCAAATACAACAATTCCTTCCATGCTAACACTAATTTAATACTAAAGTTAATTAAATCAATTTTATTTCATTTATTATTCAACAAGACCTGGCTAGTGTTGCCAAGCTTTGGTTGGGACCCCACAAGCGTAACAATTCGCCCACCCTGGGGCTCGAACCCAGAACCACAAGGTTAAGAGCCTTGCGCTCTACCAACTGAGCTAGACGAGCAAGTACAACAATTCTTTCCATGCTAACACTAATTTAATACTAACATTAATTAAATCAATTTTATTTCATTTATTATTCAACAAAACCTGGACACCCCGGCTAGTGTTGCCAAGCTTTGGTTGGGGCTTTGGAGACTAGATGGTAATAAAATGGTGAAAACCTCTCTATCAGAGTCAAGTTTCGATCCTGGGACTTGTGAGTTATGAGCCCACCACGCTTCCACTGCGCCACTCTGATCTTGTTAGTTTACACTATCATAAATTTATTTAACCGCATATAAGCTAGACTGACGCATGAGCTTGTCACCTTGTCACCTATTTGCCGAATTGAACATAGATGTGTGGGATACGGTGTAGGGGTATAAACGAGCCGAGCCGAGCTTGTTAATGAAGGCCCTGCTGGAGTTCAGCTCGATTGTTAAACGAACCACTCGAGCTCGACCCGAGCGGTTCACCCCTAATAAGATGCAATGTGCCATACCAATACAACGACATGTAGACCAAATTTTGTAAAGGCATTGTTTGGTGATCGTGATCACCCCCACAAGCGTAAAAGTTCACCCACCCTGGGGCTCGAGCACAGGACCACAAGGTTAAGAGCCTTGCGCTCTACCAACTGAGCTAGACGGGCAAGTACAACAATTTCTTCCATGCTAAAATCAAGACGTGGACACTAAGCTTGGCTAGTGTTGCCAAGCTTTGGTTGGGGCTTTGGAGACTAGATGGTAATAAAATGGTGAAAACCTCTCTATCAAACCCAAGTTTCGATCCTAGGACCTGTGGGTTATGAGCCAACCACGCTTCCACTACGCCACTCTGATCTTGTTATTTTACACTATCATAAATTTATTTAATCGCATACAAGCTAGACTGACACATGAGCTTGTCGCCTGTTTGCCGAATTGAACATAGATGTGTGTTATAAGGTGTAGGGGTGTAAACTAGCCGAGCCGAGCTAGGGCGACTTGAGCTCGAGCTCGTTAATGAAGGCCCTGCTCGAGCCTGGCTTGATTGTTAAACGAGCCACACCCCTAATAAAATGGGGTGTGCCCTACCAATACAACGACTTGTTCCCTAGGGCTTGAACCCATGACCACAAGGTTAAGAGCCTTGCACTCTACAAACTGAGCTAGACGGGCAAGTACAATAATTTCTTCCATGCTAATATTAATTTAATACTAACATTAATTAAATCATTTTTATGCACTCTACAAACTGAGCTAGACGGGCAAGTACAATAATTTCTTCCATGCTAATATTAATTTAATACTAACATTAATTAAATCATTTTTATTCAAAAAGACCTGGACACCGAGCTGGCTAGTGTTGCCAAACTTTGGTTGGGGCTAATAAAATGGTGAAAACCTCTCTATCAAAGCCAGGTTTCGATCCTAGGACCTGTGGGTTATGGGCCCACCACGCTTCCACTGCGCCAGTCTGATCTTGTTATTTTACACTATCATAAATTTATTTAACCGCATACAAGGTAGACTGACGCATGAGCTTGTCACCTATTTGCCGAATTGAACATAGATGTGTGGGATAAGGTGTAGGCGTATAAACGAGCCGAGCCGAGCTCGTTAATGAAGGCCCTACTGGAGCTCAGCTCGATTGTTAAACGAGCCACTCGAGGTCGACCCGAGCAGTTCACAAGCTGCTTGGCTCATTTACACCCCTAATAAGATGCAATGTGCCATACCAATACAACGACATGTAGACCAAATTTTTTAAAGGCATTGTTTGGTGATCGTGATCACCCCCACAAGCGTAAAAGTTCACCCACCCTGGGGCTCGAGCCCAGGACCACAAGGTTAAGAGCCTTACGCTCTACCAACTAAGCTAGACGGGCAAGTACAACAATTTCTTCCATGCTAAAATCAAGACGTGGACACTAAGCTTGGCTAGTGTTGCCAAGCTTTGGTTGGGGCTTTGGAGACTAGATGGTAATAAAATGGTGAAAACCTCTCTATCAAACCCAAGTTTCGATCCTAGGACCTGTGGGTTATGGGCCAACCACGCTTCCACTACGCCACTCTGATCTTGTTATTTTACACTATCATAAATTTATTTAATCGCATACAAGCTAGACTGACACATGAGCTTGTCGCCTGTTTGCCGAATTGAACATAGATGTGTGTGATAAGGTGTAGGGGTGTAAACTAGCCGAGCCGAGCTAGGGCGACTTGAGCTCGAGCTCGTTAATGAAGGCCCTGCTCGAGCCTGGCTTGATTGTTAAACGAGCCACACCCCTAATAAAATGGGGTGTGCCCAACCAATACAACGACTTGTTCCCTGGGGCTTGAACCCATGACCACAAGGTTAAGAGCCTTGCACTCTACAAACTGAGCTAGACGGGCAAGTACAATAATTTCTTCCATGCTAATATTAATTTAATACTAACGTTAATTAAATCATTTTTATTTCATTTATTATTCAAAAAGACCTGGACACCGAGCTGGCTAGTGTTGCCATTATTCAAAAAGACCTGGACACCGAGCTGGCTAGTGTTGCCAAACTTTGGTTGGGGCTAATAAAATGGTGAAAACCTCTCTATCAAAGCCGGTTGGGGCTAATAAAATGGTGAAAACCTCTCTATCAAAGCCAGGTTTCGATCCTAGGACCTGTGGGTTATGGGCCCACCACGCTTCCACTGCGCCACTCTGATCTTGTTATTTTACACTATCATAAATTTATTTAACCGCATACAAGCTAGACTGACGCATGAGCTTGTCACCTATTTGCCGAATTGAACATAGATGTGTGGGATAAGGTGTAGGCGTATAAACGAGCCGAGCCGAGCTCGTTAATGAAGGCCCTGCTAGAGCTCAGCTCGATTGTTAAACGAGCCACTCGAGCTCGACCCGAGCGGTTCACAAAGCCGCTAGGCTCATTTACACCCCTAATAAGATGCAATGTGCCATACCAATACAACGACATGTAGACCAAATTTTGTAAAGGCATTGTTTGGTGATCGTGATCACCCCCACAAGCGTAAAAGTTCGCCCACCCTAGGGCTCGAACCCCGGACCACAAAGTTAAGAGCTTTGCGCTCTACCAACTGAGCTAGACAGGCAAGTACAACAATTTCTTCCATGCTAAAATGAATTTTATTTCATTTATTATTCAACAAGACCTGGACACGAGCCAAGCTTAGGTTGGGGCTTTGGAGACTGGATGGTAATAAAATGGTGAAAACCTCTCTATCAAAGCCAAGTTTCAATCCTATGACCTGTGGGTTATGGGCCCACCACGCTTCCACTACGCCACTCTGATCTTGTTATTTTACACTATCATAAATTTATTTAATCGCATACAAGCTAGACTGACGCATGAGCTTGTTGCCTGTTTGCCGAATTGAACATAGATGTGTGTGATAAGGTGTAGGGGTGTAAACTAGCCGAGCCGAGCTTGAGCCTTAAGTGGCTTGAGCTCGAGCTCGTTAATGAAGGCCCTGCTCGAGCTTGGCTTGATTGTTAAACGAGCCACACCTCTAATAAGATGCAGTGTGCCTTACCAATACAATGACATGTATCAACTTGGTAAAGGCATTGTTTGGTGATCGTGATCACCCACACAAGCGTAAAAGGACCACAAGGTTAAGAGCCTTGCGCTCTACCAACACCAACTTGAGCTAGACGAGCAAGTACAATAATTTCTTCCATGCTAACATTAATTAAATCAATTTTATTTCATTTATTATTCAACAAGACATTTGGAGAATGGATGTTAATACAATGGTTAAAACCTCTCTATTAGAGCCAGGTTTCGATCCTAGGACCTATGCGTTATGGGCCCACCACACTTCCACTACGCCGCTCTAATCTTCTCATTTTACACTATCATAAATCTATTTAACCGCATACAAGCTTACACTATAATAAATTTATTTAACCGCATACAAGCTAGACTGACGCATGAGCTTGTCGCTTGTTTGCCGAATTGAACATAGATGTGTGTAATAAGGTGTAGGGGTGTAAACTAGCCGAGCCGAGCTTGAGCCTTGAGTGGCTTGAGCTCGAGCTCGTTAACGAAGGCCCTGCTCGAGACCCCTAATAAGATGCCTGTTTGCCGAATTGAACATAGATGTGTGTAATAAGGTGTAGGGGTGTAAACTAGCCGAGCCGAGCTTGAGCCTTGAGTGGCTTGAGCTCGAGCTCGTTAACGAAGGCCCTGCTCGAGACCCCTAATAAGATGCCTGCGTTAACGAAGGCCCTGCTCGAGACCCCTAATAAGATGCCTGTTTGCCGAATTGAACATAGATGTGTGTAATAAGGTGTGATGAGTGTAAACTAGCCAAGCCAAGCTTGAGCCTTGAGTGGCTTGAGCTCGAGCTCATTAATGAAGGCCCAGCTCGAGCTTGGCTCGATTGTTAAACGAGCTACACCCCTAATAAGATGCAGTGTGACCAACTTGGAATTCGATTCTGTTTGGTGATCGGGATCGCCGCCACAAGCGTAAAAATTCACCCACCTTGGGGCTCGAACCCAGGACCACAAGGTTAAAAGCCTTGCGCTCTATCAACTGAGCTAGATGGGAAAGTACAACAATTTCTTCCATGCTAAAATTAATTTAATACTAACATTAATTAAATCAATTTTATTTCATTTATTATTCAACAAGACCTGGACAACGAGCTGGCCAAGCTTTGGTTGGGGCTTTGGAGACTGGATGGTAATAAAATGGTGAAAACCTCTCTAACAAAGCAAGGTTTTAATCCTGGGACCTGTGGGTTATGGGCCCACCACGCTTCCTACTCTAATCTTGTTATTTTACACTATCATAAATTTATTTAACCGCATGCAAGCTAGACTGACGCAAGAACTTGTCGCATGTTTGCCGAATTGGACATAGATGTGTGTAAACTAGCCGAGCCGAGCTTGAGCCTTGAGTGGCTTGAGCTCGTTAATGAAGGCCCTGCTCGAGATTGGCTCGATTGTTAAACGAGCCAAGACCAAATTTTGTAAACGCATTCAAGATCATATACTAACACTAATGCTAACAACTTGGTAAAGGCATTGTTTGGTGATCGTGATCGCCGCCACAAGCGTAAAAGTTCGCCCACCCTGCGGCTCGAACCCAGGACCATAAGGTTAAGAGCCTTGCGCTCTACCAACTAAGCTAGACGGGCAAATACAACAATTCCTTCCATGCTAACACTAATTTAATACTAACATTAATTAAATCAATTTTATTTCATTTATTATTCAACAAGACCTGGACACCCCGAGCTGGCTAGTGTTGCCAAGCTTTGGTTGGGGCTTTGGAGACTAGATGGTAATAAAATGGTGAAAACCTCTCTATCAGAGCCAAGTTTCGATCTTGAGACCTGTGGGTTATGGGCCCACCACGCTTCCACTGCGCCACTCTGATCTTGTTATTTTACACTATCATAAATTTATGTGTTGCCAAGCTTTGGTTGGGGCTTTGGAGACTAGATGGTAATAAAATGGTGAAAACCTCTCTATCAGAGCCAAGTTTCGATCTTGGGACCTGTGGGTTATGGGCCCACCACGCTTACACTGCGCCACTCTGATCTTATTATTTTACACTATCATAAATTTATTTAACCGCATACAAGCTAGACTGACGCATGACCTTGTCACCTATTTGCCGAATTGAACATAGATGTGTGGGATAAGGTGTAGGGGTATAAACGAGCCGAGCCGAGCTCGTTAATGAAGGCCCTATTGGAGCTCAACTCGATTGTTAAACGAGCCACTCGAGCGGTTCACAAGCCGCTCGACTCATTTACACCCCTAATAAATAAGATGCAATGTGCCATACCAATACAACGACATGTAGACCAAATTTTGTAAAGGCATTGTTTGGTGATCGTGATCACCCCCACAAGCGTAAAAGTTCGCCCACCCTGGGGCTCGAACCCAGGACCCCAAGGTTAAGAGCCTTGCGCTCTACCAACTGAGCTAGACGGGCAAGTACAACAATTTCTTCCATGCTAAAATCAATTTTATTTCATTTATTATTCAACAAGACCTGGACACTAAGCTTGGCTAGTGTTGCCAAGCTTTGGTTGGAGCTTTGGAAACTGGATGGTAATAAAATGGTGAACACCTCTCTATCAGAGCCAGGTTTTGATCCTGAAACCTGTGGGTTATTGGCCCACCATGCTTCCACTACGCCACTCTGATCTTGTTATTTTACACTATCATAAATTTATTTAACCGCATACAAGCTAGACTGACGCATGCGCTTGTCGCCTGTTTGCCGAATTGAACATAGCTGTGTGGGATAAGGTGATCGTGGGGCTCAAAACCCAGGACCACTTGAGCTTAAAAGTTCGCCTATCCTGGGGCTCAAACCCAGGACCACAAGGTTAAGAGCCTTGCACTCTAACAACTGAGCTTAACGAGCAAGAACAAAAATTTCTTATACTAACATTAATGCAATCAATTTTCTTTCATTTATTAGTCCTAAGGCCGAGCCCGAGGAAGAAAACTTTGTCCTTGCTCAACTCAAGATCCCTTGAATCGCTCAACTCAAGATCCCTTGAATCAGACGGAATTCTGTCACTGACTCCTTCTAAGTAAACAAAATAAGAAAAGAGGGGATCCGAAAGAGTCTCTTTTTTTTTACTTCTTGGTTAGGGCTTTGGAGACTGGATGTCAATAAAATGGTGAAAGCCTCTCTATTAGAGCCAGGTTTTGATCTTGGGACCTGTGGGTTATGGGCCTACCACGCTTCCACTACACCACTCTGATCTTGTTATTTTAAACTTTCATAAATTTATTTAATAGCATACAAGCTAGACTGACGCATGCGCTTGTCGCCTGCTTGTCGAATTGAACATAGATGTGTGTGATAAAGTGTAGGGGTGTAAACGAGCCTAGCCGAGCTCGAGCTCGAGCTCGGTTGAGCTTGAAAACTGATGCTCGAGTTTGAGCTCAACAATTTTTGAGCTGCTCGCAAGCAGCTCGTTTGTTCGAGTACGAGCTCAGACTCGATCTCGATCTCGAGCTTGAGTTCAAGCTCGAGTTTATACTCGAACTCGAATTTTAATATTGTGTGTGTGTGTGTGTGTGTGTATGTGTGTGTATATATATATATATATATATATATATATATATATATATATATATATATATATATAATATTATAATAAGAAAACAAAATAAATAAAAGAAAACAATTCAAGAACTCTTTAACGAACGACTTCCGAAATGTCAATACGACTAAAAAACCATTTGCCCTCCCCGACAACGGCGCCAATTTGGTGTTTGCTGTATATGGTGAGGTGAATGTAGGGTATGGAATGTGTTAAAACGAAGACTCAAGACTCCCCAACTGTCGGTCTTTCAAGGAGGACAGATTGGAGTCGAGTATGGTGTTGGCATTTAGGAGGTTGTAAAGAAAAGAGTTGCGTGAATGAGCAAAATTGGAAAGATATTGACGAAAGGGCTTCAAAACTAAATAGAGAGGTAATGAATAAGGAAAATGGAGATTGGGACTCTTGGCTAGCTTATATGGTTGAGATTACTAACGGGTTTGTAAACGAGATGATTTGGATTCGACTAGGGAGTTCAAGGCACATCACCGAGTGGCGTCACACTCGGACTCCCACATCCTCAGTCGGTTGGGGCATTTCATCGAACACCTTGTCTACCACTCCTCCCGGGCCTCATCCTTCCGGATAGAGGGCGGGAATGTGGATGAGTTGGACTCGTGAGAGGCCGCTATCGCGCACACACTCAGGCACAAAGCATATCAAACATCAACCACACAAGCATTTGAATCTAAATACATCAAGCTCACAATTTTCAGGAAATTTCTTTAACAAATCAACCACATAACTAGTTTCAGGGCCACCAATCCCCTATCTACTCTAAGCAAACATTATAAGAAAATAGCAAAGGAAAGCAATAAAAGATTGGGAAGCAATAAAAACGAAACTAAACTAGATAAGGTGAAAAAGAGTTACCATCCATAGCTAATGGATCTTATTACATTTTGCCTTCAATTTTCTAGCTATCTACCTTTGAAGCATCAATCTAAACTAAGGAAAAATGGGGTTTTCCCCCAAGAGGGGAGAAAACAAAGAGATTTCAGATTTAAAAACTCCTCCTTCTAAAATTGCAGGAGAAGGGTTTAAACATAACCATCATAAAGTCAAAAATCCCGAAATAGCCCCTGATGGCCTGGTCACGCCACCTTCACGCGTGTAGGGGGCGTGGACGCGTACTGGAAGTGGTCCACGCCTCCTTCACGCGTGATGCCTGCGTGAATGGACCCTGCCCGGTTGCTTCTTCGTTTGCTGCTTTGTTTCGGCCTTGGATCTCGTTGCGTTCTATGGGAATGACTTCAAAACACTCTCTAAAGTTGAATTAGAGATTTTGATCACATCCGAGTCTTTTATGCATGAAATTGTTATAAATGGGTGACAAAACTTCATAATTCTGTCCTATAAATGACCCTAAACTCGACTATTCTTGGCGCTTATCACCAAACTAAACTCGAGCTCAAATTTAACCTGTTTGATTTTACATAATCAAACGTGGTGTCTTGTTCCCTCCAAGCCTGGTATGAATGTTATTGGTTGCAAATGGGTTTTTCGCACCAAGAGGAAAGCAGATGGTTCCATTGAGAGACACAAGGCCAGGTTAGTAGCAAAAGGTTTTAATAAGGTTCCAGGTCAAGACTTCTTTGATACCTTCAGCCCTGTGGTAAAACCTACTACTGTCAGATTACTTCTCTCATTAGCTATATCCTCTGGTTAGGTGATTGGACAACTTGATGTTCATAATGCTTTTCTAAATGGTAATCTGTCTGAAACTGTCTACATGAAGCAACCTCCTGGTTACATTGATGCTCAGTATCCAAATCATGTTTGCTTGCTTAAACGATCTCTATATGGTTTAAAGCAAGCTCCTAGAGCCTAGTTTAATCGTTTGCACTCATTTTTGCTCTCTATTGGCTTTCAAGCATAAAAAACAGATGTGTCTCTGTTCTATTTTTCTCAAGATTCTACTTATGCGTACCTCTTAGTTTATGTGGATGATATACTTGTGATGGGAAGTGATCTAGATCTTGTAACCCGTTTATTATCAAAGTTGTCTGCTGCTTTTAAGATTAGGGATCTTGGTGAACCTGGTTTCTTTCTTGGTATTGAGATAGTTAAATGTGATGGTGGTATACAACTTTCGCAAAAGAGATATATGACTGATATTTTAAAACATGCTGGAATGGCAGAATGCAAAGCATTATCTACTCCTATTTCTGTTTCGAAAGCTATTCCTTTTAGTACAGACTTGTATGAGGATCCTACCCAATATAGGAGTTTGGCAGGGGCACTACAATATCTTACTGTCACGCGCCCGGATCTATCCTTTGCAGTCAACCAACTGTGTCAACATATGCATGCTCCTACAGTTTCACATTGGGAACAACTTAAACGAGTCTTGAGGTATGTTAAGGGAACTATCACTTATGGTCTGCGAATTAGAAAGTCACTATCTAGAGATTTGCATGCTTTTTTTTTATTCTGATTGGGCTTGTTGTCTTGAAGACCGAAAGTCGACTAGTGGTTACGCTGTGTTTCTTGGGTCCAATCTTGTGTCTTGGGTCTGTAAGAAACAAAGAACTGTTGCTAGATCTTCTATTGAGGCTGAGTACAAAGCACTAGTAGATGTTTGTGCTGAAGTAATTTGGATTTTGTCTTTACGACGTGAGATCAATGTCCTCAATATTTCCGTTCCCAAGTTGTGGTGTGACAATCTTGGTGCTACATACATGTTTGCAAATTTGATTTTTCATGCGCGTACCAAATATGTTGAGATTGATTATCACTTTGTTAGAGACAAAATTGTTGCAGGAGATATTCAAGTCAACTTTATTTCAACTAAAGATCAACTTGCTGATATCTTTACTAAAGCTTTGCCTGGTTCTAGATTTTCTTTTCTTAGAGACAAGCTACAGGTTACTAGCCTACCCCGTGCTTGAGGGGGAGTATTAGGACTCTATGTATTTGAGTCAGATTATGACTCCCTATTCTAGGCTTCCTGTGATTCCCTATTCTAGTCTCCCTGAGATTCTCTCATTATATATATCCATGTAATCTGTATCTTTGAACCATCTCATTCAATACAATTCATTCAGTTCTCATCCAGGGCATTGCTCTCTTTTAAGATGAGTATGGACGTATGGTATGTGTATTTGTTGTCCGAATAACCGAAATTTTTTTACCCTTATAACCAATAACGGACCAATAATTTCATCAATTCAATTTTCGACTATCGATTTCATCTATTTTCAGTAATTATGCTCACCCTTACCTGGACCACCTATTTGGTACCTGGTCAACAGTTTTCCCATCATCTATTCTCCGCGAGATTGAGGGTTGCCTTCAGTTTTCCCCACCCACAAGCCATCAATCTTCTGACTTGACCAACTTGAGAGCTTTCGAATCTCCTCAGCCACTAGTTGATGATTTTTCTGTAGAAAGTTCTCCACAAATTTCTGAAAGGCCATCACCATCTAATTCTAGAATAGATTATGGGTTTGGTTGATTTCAGCCTCTGATCCTGTGGAAATCTTTAAAAATATACCACACAAAGTTCTTTTGCAATTTGTTGGCAAAATAGCACGAAAACACATAGTTGCACTCTTTAAAACTTTGTTTTGGCAAGAAATCAACCTAATTAGTTCTAGATATTTAGGTACTTTTGGCGTCTATCAATATACACATTCATTAACATGTATTTGGAGGATTCCTTGCCTCAACGAGAGTTGGGCGAAATTGGGGGTTTAAAATGCTTTGTGTGTTTGATGGGCTTGGAATTGATACACCATGAGAGTAAGGCAATTCCTTGTTCTAATCCTTGTTTATTTTCTCATGGAAGTGACTTTAGACTAGGATACCTATGTGCATTCCCTATTGACTCCGGTTACTTGTTCTCCTTAACCCCGTAGGTTGTTGAACCATCTAGATGATAATGCCCCTAGCTTGAGTTCTATTTCATTATTTTGTATTATCTCTTATCCATATGTGTTTGTTTTAACTTGTTGTCGTTTGCTTAGCTTCTTGTTGATCTCCTTATGCTAGTGCCAAGTTTTGTGACTACATATTGTGTGTCATAACTCCCAATCCCCTGAGGACGATATTTCATGTCCGTACACTCATTTTTGTTACATCAGTCTATTTCACCTCACTTAAAGAGAGAGAGAGAGAATTGAACGCGGGAAAATGATCTTGATCTGAGAAAAGACATATTCTTCCCATTGACCCTTAATATTCATTTTTTTTTTGTAAATTGACTTACTTCAACACAATTTAATTGCCTAATATAAAGTCATATCTACTAAATTATAGAATTGTTAATATTATTAAGATTCTAATCGGAATATGAAAATATGATGGTGTACGATGTGCATTAATAACTTGTAAGTTTTAATTGTTTCCTTTTTATAGTAATAAGATATTTACAAATCCATCCTCTTTCATTTTTTTATTTTTAGTTTTTCCTTCATATACTAACTTTGATAACAACAACATATTTTAATCGGAATATGAAAATATGATGGTGTACGATGTGCATTAATAACTTGTAAGTTTTAATTGTTTCCTTTACAATAATAAGATATTTACAAATCCATCCTCTTGAATTTAAATAACGAGTTACAAAATTCATACTAAAAAGTTACATAATTTTATAATACAAAACACAAAATATCACAACACAAGACACATAGCATAGCGTAGCATTATGGATCCAACTGGATTGAAAAGACGAGGTCCAGAATTCGTACTTGTAAGGTACAAAATTTCATAACATAAGACACAAAAATTCATAACACAAAATGTTGGAAAAAATAGCATAAAATGATATTTTATGTGGCTATTTTGTGGTACAATTATGTGGGGTACAATTACGTGGGGTCCAATTCTGATTTGGGTCGGGTCAATGTGGATTCGGATTCTTCATAGTTAGACGAAGAGATTTATATATTGTACGCTCAAAATGGATAATCGGGGAATGAGAAATTGGTTCTCAAAGTTGACCCATTTGAGTTGGAAAAATGAAGGAAAAAGCTTTAAAGTAGCTTTTGTCCCACATTGGTTTGGGAAGTACGTTTGCACCACTACTTATACAAGAGCTCTTCTACAACTTATTGAATTGTATAGCATAGAGGCTCTTTTTGGCCATACGGCCAGGACTAAAATGTACATTGAGCATTAATACTAAGTGCACGAATGTTAGTTTTTTACGAAAATGTCATCGTGTTGTTTTTTAAAAATTTTATTGATTTGTTTTGATTTGTTGATCTGGGCACGTGGACAATTGTAAATGGTTCTTATTTCTCTCCTGGGCGCTTGTTCTCATTAATTTTATATATATATATATATATATATATATATATATATATATTCGCGTTCAAATGACTGAGCCTGAAAAGGCTTGACTCGTGTGCGCCGGCCATACGGCCAGGACTGTTACTTAATCCTCCACTATATAAGTTCTAGGTTGAGCAGCAGATTTTGAACACACCAAGCAAAGAATAAGGACACTAAAGAAACACTTGTTTTCTCCCTCGAAACTCTGCTCTTTCTTTGTTCAAGCCACCTGTGTTCATCCTGCATTCTCGTTCGCCAAGTTCTAAGTTTGAGTGCTCAAACATTAGAACCGTAGTATGTTTTGTCCTGGGAAACCTAGACCGCAACGCTCCTAGCACACTGGAGGCGGTAAATAAGGTTTTAAGGAGAGAGGCAACTCGACTCGTGCTTCCAACCTACTTGAGATCATCCTCCTTTGTCCCTTTTTTGCTTCCAGGTTTTATCTTAACCTTTCGTAGGTTAATTTCCAATTTATCTACCTTTCATGGGTTTTATTATTTTCTCCATTTTTCCGGGAATTTCGAGAATATATTCTTACACAAGACACATACACATGTTATATATTTACTTATGATAGGAATTATTCTCCGATCTACGCGATAGTGCCCCCGATCTGTGGCGTTGGCCGGTCTATCCAGCTCTCGTTTTCCCGGCATGTGGCTCACAGAATAGTCCAGTCAGGCCCTTAAGCAAGGCTCAAATTGACCGGGTCGAGCATCTATCATTGGCCTTGTCCTTCTAAAAGTGTAGGCTAATAACCTCGCAACACTTGGCTTATGGATACGGGACCCGCCTGTAGGCCGGTGCATGCCCGCCACGCGGTCGCTATGCCGCAGGGCTAGTACTTGTGCCCTGACAACCTATAAATACAACATTTAATGTTGTGAGGAGGACTTTTGGCTATTTTCTACATAACAGTCAAGTAGTCCGGTAGCCTCTGACTCACTGTCACGTTGACCGAGCTACCCTAAGGTATAGACCTATTGTACCTGTTCATTTCTCAATAAGAGTATTTTGACCGTATCCGGTTACGTGTATTATTCTTACGTATTTGCGTCTTTACACTATCAACTTATCTTTGAAATGATTTAAGTACATAATTTGTGTTCATAAGCATAGAATTTCACAACACAAGACACACAATTCATAATTTAAAGACACAATTACTAATTTATTTCAAGTACATAATTTATATTCTTAAGGTGCATAATTTCATAACACAAAACAAAAAAATCATAACACAAAACACATACATATAAACCACAGTCCATAGAGCAGTGTGAACCTGGTCCAAGGATTGCTACTTAATTCGTAAAAAATATAAAGAGATTTATTATATTGTAACATACAAACAAAAAAAATAAGGGTGTGTTTGGTTGACAGGTTTTGGTATAAGGTATGGGTATTGTTATTGTTTGGTTGACATATTTTTAGGATACTGTTATTGGTTTAGAATACTCCATTAATTAAAAAACCTATACCCTTATTAAATAAGGGTTTCATTTCCTTTCCTCCATTCTTCCCCAACTATTAATAATCATTCTCATCCACCCTACTACCAAACATACAAAATACTTTCACCAAAACTCATTACCCTTATCAAGTATTTGATACCCATACTAATTCTAATTCTCATGTGCGAACCAAACACACCCTAAGAGTTTATTTTAGGGAAAACCAGTTATGGTATATCCACCATCAACGCAGATAGTTTGGCCAGTGATATATGATGCAGCAGGTAAGCAAAGGAAGGCCACCAGTGACGATACTTCTCCGACCTCTCCTGGCCGGCTTATCGGAGTCCGACGGATCATGCGCTCGATTTCATCTGATATTTCAGCATCACTCTGCATTGCCAATACATTGGGAAAAATATTAATGAATTCATTTTAATCATTATTAGAACTCACACTTGTGTGAGACCGTCTCACGGATCCTTATTCGTGAGACGGGTCGGGTTGGGTCAAAGCACCATGCAAATGTCATACTTATATGTGCAAATCACACACTTATATGCTCAAACATAACACTAATCAAAAATACAATTTTTGATACTTATAAGAGAAAAAGTAATATATTTTTCATAATAAGTAATGTTGACAAGTGTCTCTCACTTATAAGGGCAAATATAATACTTTTGAGGAAAAATGTAATAATTTTAAATCGAAATGTAAAAGTATTGTATTTTCCCTTAAAAGTATTATATTTACCCTAATAAGTAACAAAAATTTTATTCTTGATTAGTATTACATTTGAGCATATAAGTATGACATTTGTGTATATAAGTGTTACATTTGCATCTTGACCCGATCCGAACGGTCTCACACAAGTTTTTGCCAAAGTTATTAGTTATAATCTGATAATTAAATTAATTTAAGAAAAGAAATTAAAAGATTAATCTGAAAAGGAAAATTATGTTGTACTTTGCGTACATCGGCGTCATTGACGAGCTTGGTTCGGATGATCCAAGGTGCAACGGAGTTAACACGGATGTTGTCTTTGGCCCACTCACACGCTAAGTTTTTTGTCACTTGATTTATTGCTCCTACATATTTTTCACTTGGTTTAAAATTTATTAAATAAAAAATCACATAGAATAAAAGGAGTATTGGTATTTCGCCCCTAAAAAGATTGTAAGTACTCTTACTTTTAACTACATACTTTCTCAATCTATTGAAGTACAAATAGTTAATATCGTTTCCACTGAAACTCGAACCCACTCCCTTTTATATGGGACCTTCCATATAGGAGTGCAATCAGGTGCCACTGATACTCATATTTAATTGTTATGAATTTACCAACGTCACTTTGATTGAGCTTGTTGCACGGATCAAACTAATGCAGTTTACCTCACTTTTTTTTTCTCTCTTAAAAGTCATTCTTTTTATCTTTTCAAAGTAATATATCATAAAACATCTCAATTGAGATTGAGTTTGCACTCGAAAACATACTCACTAATCAATGTATGTGATGGTTCTTACATTATGTCCTCCGCACATGTGAAATGAGTATCGTTTTTACCGTTATAATTCTTAGTCTAGATTTATGTGTTCTGTTGGTTTTTGTTTATCCCTCATATAATAATTATTAACCAAACCTTTTTCAAAAAAATAAAAATAATTAAGTAAACCAATTTACTGCAAATATCCTTTTCCTACTAAGCCATGTCACATGTGTACACTTTTTGTACATATTGGGGTGTATGGTAAATAGTTGTTAGCTGATTGGGTTAGTGAGTTTGACTAGTTGATAGCATTAGCTAATTGTAGAAAGATGTTCGGTATAAATAAGTTGTTAGCTAATAATTGATTATATGCAAAATGACTTTCTCAAAAAGTTAAATGAAAAAGTTGTTTTAATTTGAGCAGTTTTTAAATTTTAGCGTTTGGGAGCAATAAACTATTATATCAAACTAATTAATCAAATACTTATATTGGTGGTTTAACCAAGTCAAACGGCTAATAGAGATAAAACAAGACAATATTGACTGATAAGCTAACTATGTTACCAAATGGGGTCATTATATTGACAGTCTAGTACTACATTAGACCACTAATCTTAAATCTTTAAGGAAAATTATTGCACTTTTCGTTTTTAAGTTATATGATAATTGTAAGATTCATCCTAAGTTATAACTGACGTTGCAAATTCGTCCTTTTCATAACAAAACATTATGGACGAGATTTACAATATTAGTTATAGCTTAGAAACAAGAAGCGAGCATGCACGACCTGTTAGAAAAGGATGAAATTTGCAAGGTCTGTTATAGTTTAGGGAGAGAAGTGAACACAACCAACAAGTAGTGACAAATTTTACAATTATCTTATTATAACTTAAGGACGAAAAATGCTATTTTTTCAATGTTTAATTTAACTCTTTAAATATTAACATGGTCCATTTAATTTATATTATTAAAAATCTAACGATAAAGTAAAATTGTTTCAAATTAAATTTGATTGGTGACTAATTGGAATTAGATTACTTAAGTTTTATTAATTACAACCTCAGCTCATTGGACTTGTGTTTTCTAATTTCCCACTACTTTTTGACTATTGTGGGTAGACAATTTTAAAAGTTCTTACCTCAACATCTATTAAGAAACAATTATGGTTCACCTAATGACTTGGACCGGTGTTTATAAAACTGCACCAACTTTTAATTAATTTAATAATTATATTTATTTATATGTCTCAGCCTGCAAGAAAGTGACTTCTAATTATAGTAACGCAACTTTAAAAATGCCGTGATGCAGGGCGGCTGATATTGTGCATCATCACTATTATGGATTTATGTATTTTATGTTAATCTATTATCTATTATGGATCATAGGTGTGCAGGCCGCAAAGGACGGAACTATGAGGTTTCATTTAAGTGTGATTCTATTCGATACCACATTGAAAATAATCATTTGTTATATCATGGACGAAGGTTCATTTTATATTGTGGACCTTGGTTAACTTATTATATGTTTTCAATTAATAAATTATGTATTTGGAAATAAATTGAATGCACATAATTTGTTAACTACATTCACTTTAAGCACATAATTAGCACTGTTTGGTAACATAGTTAGCTTATTAGTTAATTTTGGCTTATTTGATAATTATTAGGTATTTGACTTGGTTAAACGATCAATAAGGCCCTGTTTGGTAAATGGTTGTTAGTTGATTGGTTAGAAAATATGATTAGTTGATAACATTGTAGAAAGTTGTTTGATAGATTAGCTGTTAACTGATAGCTGTTTGGTATAATTTCCTTTTTCAAAAAGCTCATTGAAAAGGCTGCTTTGAGTACCCTTTTGAATTTTAGTATTTTGGAGTTACAAAAAGCTTATTAACCAAACAACTAATAGTGGTCAAATAAGCCAAAATTGACTGATATGCTGATTATTTACCAAACAAGGGCTAAGTGTTTGATTAATTAGCTTTTTATAAAAGTTTATTGCTCCAAAAAGCTAAAATTTAAAAAGTTGTTCAAAGTAACTTTTTTGATTAACTTTTTTAATCAACTAATTCACAGTTAATTTATCAAACATTCTTCTACAATCAACTAATGTTATCAATTAGTCAAACCCATCAACTCAATCAACTAACAATTATTTACCAAACACTTCCAATATATTAACTGCAAACACATAATTTTATGTCATTTTAGACCAGGCCTGCAACCTTGGTTCATGGTATAATATAGTGTGACTGGATAAGCAAAAGGATGCAGAAACAGGAAATAATAATACCTACCTTTGGATGCGGAATAGAGAGTAGATTTAATGACAGGAATGATTCCAACGGCAGAGGAGTTGAAAACTATGCTTCCCATTTGTGAAGCTTTGAGGTATGGATATGCCAATTGACAAAGGTGGAATGAAGCCTCAAAGTTGGTTCCCATTACATTTGTGTAATCTTCTGCTGTGAACTCTATTGCGTCCTTAGGCACTATTATCCCAGCATTATTCACCTATTTAAACAAAATAAATCATATCTTTACCCAAAAACACTATGGTCCTGTTTGGTAAATGGTTCTTAGCTGATTGGGTTGGCTGTTTGGGTTAGAAGGTATGATTTGTTGATAACATTGGCTGATTGTAGAAAGTTGTTTGATAAATTAATTGTTAGCTGATAGTTGTTTGGTATAATTTCTTTTCTAAAAAGGGTATTTGAAAATGCTACTTTGAATAGCCTTTTGAATTTTAGCATTTTGGAGTTACAAAAAGCTTACTATTTACCAACTAAATAGTGGTCAAATAAGCCAAAATTGACTAATAGACTGATTATTTACCAAACAGGACCTATATATAATGCAAATATATATATGATTGAAATGGAAAAAGAGAGTACCAAGATGTTGAGTTTTCCATTGAAGTGATTGGCGACTTTTTCCATCAACTCCTCCCTTTGAGGCCGTGAGGATATGTCGCAAGCAGATCCGGCGACTTTGAGGCCTTTCTCCCTCCATCTCTCAACGCACTCATCGACGTCGTTTTGATTCCGGGAACAAGTGTACACCTCTGCTCCAAATCCAGCTAGCTCTTCTATGATTGCATAACTAATGAAACAAAAATGTATCGCCTAAATCATTGATTTCAGCAAAAATATAATGGAAAAGGTTGGTAAGTGTTTAGTATTTCATACCCAATGCCTCTGGTTCCGCCAGTGACGAGGGCAGTCATGCCCTGAAGAGACCACTTTCCTTCTCCTCTGCTCATTTCTTGATGTAATTATTGTTAATGAAGGACCAAACACCAAAGCTTAGATTACTAATTATTGTTATAGTATGATTTTCTAGGTTTAGTCCATACCCACAAGTATATATAGATAGAATAACGCTACTCACCCCTTTAAACTTTTTCGGGATCCACTTCTAATTTCTGTTTTAATATGACATTATTTGATTAGATATTTTAATCTTTCATTACAAATTGGTGGGGATATGCTAATTCATGCCACCAATATATATATGTATGTATATATTAGTAAATGTAGTTTAAAAGGAATTAGATAATATATTATTGAGAAAATATCATTTTTAGTCTCTTGACTATAATACATGTATCAATTTTGGTCATTGACTATTGAATTTTTTAAATTAGGTGCATCACTATTCAATTTGTATTACATTTGGTCCAATACTATTAACATTTTCAAGTTAGGTGCATAACTATTCAATTTGTATCGCATGTGGTTCTGTCGTTAAATTTTCCGGTCAAATTTCTGACAAAGTCACATGTGACCGGCTAATTTATTTAATTTTTATTTTAAAAACTTAGAAATAAAAAATAAAAGAGCGCCGCGGAGGTGGGGGTGGGGGGAAAGAGAACGCCGAGGTGGAGACGAAGGAGGAAAGAGAGCTTCTTCTTGGCATTTTTAATCCAACATCCTCTTTGTCATTTTCTATTTAAAATCTATTGAAGGATGTCAATGATTAAAGCATCAATAATTACAAAAAATAAAAATAAAAATAAAAATGCAAAGGTTGCAAATATGGCTGTATTACTTCAATGTGAATCATATGTTAGATATAAATATTAGGAAAATTCACTCTTTTGGTCTCTCAATTGTTTTGCAACTATCAATTTAGTCCCTAATTTTTAATTCAGTCGAATTGATCCTCCAATTGTTTTAAATTTCGTCAATTAAATTCTCTAGCCACTGTTTATGAGAACATCTGTTAACATGAGAACTGTTCTTGTGTGTTAGGAATATTTTGTAATTAGATTTTGATGGGTCAAAGTGTATATTTTATTGAAAATTTTAGGCCTCCAATTTTGTTTTATAGGATAGTATTTAAGGAGAACAAACTGGCAAGGAAGGAGAAAAAGGGCAAAACTAAAATTTCAAGGAGAAGAAGAGAAAAATAATGTTTGGAGTAGTAATATTATTTTTAAGATGGAGGAAACGAGCAGCGTTAGCCTCAAAATAAATTAAGAGAAAAGAAGCATTAAAAGTCTTCCAAGCAACAAGTTGGTAAAGAACTTGCAAGGAAGGTATTGTAAACAAATACATAGTTCAAATCTTAGTGTTATCATTTTCAGCTAAGAACACTAAGGCTGGAAAACAACAAGGAGAATATTTAGAAGGGAAGGAAAACACTTAGAACAAGAAGGAGAAAACAAGGAGAAGAATACGAAGAAGGAAACAAGAAAAATATAGTGATCAATGAGTGTAACTAGGGGTTTTTTTTTTTATAAACTTTTAAACACTTTTATGAACTTTAAAAGTTTGGAGACTTTTAGGAAATTTTTAAAAATTAGGCAGTATTCAATTAAGATTTTTAAAGAGTTTTTAAAAGTCGTGTGGTATTCAATTAAAACTTTTAAAGAGTCTTTAAAAGTCATGCATGTTGACGGTAAGTATTGTTACCGGTGTAATATTAAACAAGTGAGTAACAAGGGTTTTGGTACAATAGGTAATCTGTTTCCAGTACAATGCAATAGTGTTGCTTGTCAGAATGTCCCCCTTCTCTACAACAAACTCTTCTTTTATATCTACTAGTGCAAACGACTCTCTGTGAATATGTAACGTACATTTAATCATATATGTACTAAGTGTGTGTGTGTGTGGAATGGTTCAGTTGCGAGTATAGATTCCCATGCAGTTGTGCGGTTAACTAAAAAAGACGCATCTTAAGCATCAAAATGGCGCACCTTAAGTACACAAACCACGCACCTTAAGCACACAAACAAAGCACCTTAAGAACACAAATCACACACCTAAAGCTTTTAAATGGCGCACTTTAAGCATACAAACCATGCACCTAAAGTTTTAAAATGGCGTACCTTAAGTACACAAATCACATACGCACCTTAAGAAGGAAATTCGTGCACCTTAAGTTTCAACAACTGACTCACCTTAAACACAAAAAACATGCACCTTAAGAAAGAAAACCACACACCTCAAGAATGAAATTCACGCACCTTAAATTTAACTTAAATGCAAAAAGACCAAATTATCACCGCGTGTTTTTTAATTATTGTTAATCCCGAACATTGATTTAAGCAAAATCAATAGCTCAAATTTAACCGCACAACCGCACATGAGACCATCAACCGCACGGGAACCCATTTTTATGTGTTTGTGTTCTCGCGCGTGTGTGTTTACTTATTTATTTATATTGAAAAAAAAAATGTATTAGAAATTATTACATTGTAAAACTGATTTGTTATTGACTTATGGGTTAATGTATTATGTATTTCACTATTTATTAGGAGTTATTACCTTATTAGTTATTATTTTATTTAACAAATTAAAAATGCATTAATGTATGTTTAAACTATTCAAATTATTTTAATATACATTTATTAATTTATTACATTAATTTTAATTTTAATTTTAAAATTTTAAAACTTGGCATCGGCCAAGGCCTGCGGGTCTAAGGCGGGGCCGGCCTTTGTTAGGCTCGCAAATTGGTGGGCCGCACCCCGCCTGCCCGCGTTGACAGTGTCTAGATATTATTTCATTGTATTATTAGAGTTAATTCCATTTTTTTGTCCTAGATTTATTAGTGACGATTCACTTTTAGTCCATTTTTATTAGAACATTCATTTTTTGTCCTAGTATTATTGTGGCATGACCATTTTTTGTCCTTTATCAACAAATCAGTTTAAATATCGTTAAATACGAGGACATTTCAGTCTTCAATTATGAATGTTTTTTTTTAAAAAATATAGTGGTTCAACATACTTTGTATAAAAAAGATTGAAATGTTTTTTATTTAACGATATTTCAACGATTTTGTTGTTGGAGGACTAAAATTGATCATGCCACAATAATACAAGGGCCAAATAAGGATGTTTTAATAAAAAGTGACTAAAAGTGGATTGTCACGTATAAATCTAAGACCAAAAATAAATTAACTTAATTCTTTAATTACTCTTCAACAACATTATAATCATTTCACTTTTAACGAAAAAATAAGTTAATTTTTTACCGACTCATCAATGGTCATTAAAAAAGACTTAATTTATTTTAGGGAAAATGGCAGTTTCCCCCCCTATGTTATGTGCTTATAACACTTTTTCCCCGTGTGTTATTAAAGTGGTAGTTTTTCCCCCTCAGTTATTTTAAAAGTGGTAGTTTTCTCCCTTGTAATATTAAATTGACATTTTTGCCCTTAAAAAAACCATTTCATTTATTTTTATTCTCCAACCAATTATTACTAATATGTATGGAAGATCATAGTTCGAGACGAACCAAATCGAACACTGTAGCAATTGAACTTAAATAGTATAGACGGTTACGGTTACGATTCAGAACCGAAAAAATAAAATAAAATAATTGTTGAATTTAGACTATTTTTAAATTAGAAATACAATTATAAAAATAAATAAATAAATAAGTTTTGATTGTCGGTTCAAAATCGAAATTGGAACCGAACCGTACCGATTTATCAAAATAAGTGTTTGATCATTTTTACTATATATGTCTGTGATTAAGTTCTGGTTCACGGTTCAAAAATTATTTAATTTTATTTTTCGGTTATAAATCGTAATCAGAACCGTCCATACTATTTCAGTATGATTGCTACAGTGTTTGGTTATGTTCGAATCGAATCGTGATCATCCATACCTATAAGTAATAATTTGTTGGAGAAGAAAAATAAATGAAATAATTATTTTTAAGGGTAACAATGTCAATTTAACATTTCAGGGGGAAAAACTGTCACTTTAATAACACAGGGGGAGAAAGTGCTATAAGCACATAACATAGGGGGAAAAAGTGTCATTTTCCCTTTATTTTAATAAGACAATTGTTAGGACATGATTTTTATTTTCAATATTAACTATTTAAAGCAACATTCATCTTTATTTTTACTTTTATCACAAGTTGAAAATACTCATTTTGATGATATTCAAAATAATCAATTTTATTTTATATTAATTAACTTTAATGTTTAATTTAAATATTACATTAATTATTTACTTAATTTAATATTCATGTGTGACATTAGTTCAGTCGCACAATGTGCATATTTTTATAACTAGTTATCATATAATAGTGAAGATATTTAAGTTTATCGTTGATTATCCTAAAGTAAAATAAGTAATTTTATGGTTTCAAATGGACTTTAATATTCATTAACTTTCTGTAAATTGAATTACCTCAATACAATTTAATTTTCTAATATAAAGTCATATTATTATAAGTCAAGACAAATCTCTTATCAATATGCCAAAAGGTATAGTTAGTAGAGGATACATAATTTTAATTTTTCTTTTAATAATTTTGTAGCAGATAGCACCATATATATTTCGATGACAGGATGCTAGACTCGTCTCTTCGAGCCGCTGTCCAACAATCACCCTTAGCTCTCAACACTTGTCAGCCTTAACTGCATATCATGTTTTCAATGGGATTTAGATGCGTGATATGTTCTGATACCAATTGTTTTCCAGCATCTACTTCTAAACAAGGAATTGAATCTTCCTTTGATAGATGATGAGGGGTTAGCGCCAATTTGAAATTTGAATTTGCCTATTGTCACTTAGCAAGTAGTATCCATCCAAAAACTGTAACATTAATCCTTGAAAATATGGTGCCAAATCCTTTACTTGAGTAGCTTGAGAACCATAAGATAAATATCGTTTCCCAAGGGTGTAAGCATACTTTGGTTCAGAAATATTCTTCTACGTATCACTAATTTGTTTGAGAAAAAACTAGTAGATGTGATAATATATAAGTTGTAATGTGTCTAATAACTCTTTGAGCAAATTGTCATTTTAGTCCACTGACTATAAGGGTCCTGTTAATTGCAATTCACGACTTTTAAAATTGTTAATTTCGTACTTTAACTATTCAATTTTTGTCAATTTCGGTAACTCCGGTCAAATTTCCGGCCAAATGTCACCAGAAAGTCCTAAACCCTAAAATAATGAGGGTATTTTAGTCATTTCACACATCTTTATTCTTCTCCGTGAGCTCTCACTTTTCTCCGGCGAGCTAAATTCCCCCTTCGCGGATGTGCCTCCGTTGCCATCGCTCAGTTCCCAGATTATCGTCGACGGTTGACACTGCCTCTTTGCAGCGAAGTCTATAAGTTTCCCTCTACCTACATCTATACATTTCTCCTAATTTAATCATATGGTCATGCTTGTTTGATGAGTTGTACTCAATTACATAAGAGTAATAGTTTGAATTTTTTAAATATTGAAATGGTTTAGGTTTTAGAAACAGTTCATAAATGATTATTTCATAAAGCATGCTTAATTAATTAAGAACTTATGAGCTCAACTTGGCTTCATTGGAATAGTTCTCAGCTTGGCTTTGCTGAAATGAATTTCTGACTGGAATGGTTAATCTAGGAACTGAGTGCTTGCAATGGAGGTACGGCGGCGAGGGGTTGAATGTGGCGACGGTGGCGGAGACAAAGGGTCCAGTCAGAAAGACAATTTAGAAGCCATTTTGGTCCGCCAGATCAAGAGAAGAAGAAAAGTGGGAGCTCGCCGAGGGAGTAGACAAGATATGTAAAATGACAAAAATACCCTCATTATTTTAGGGTTTAGGACTTTCCGGCACATTTAGCCGGTAACTTGGCCGGAGTGGTCGAAATTGACAAAAATTGAATAGTTAAGGTACGAAATTAACAGTTTTGAAAGTCGTGGATTGCAATTAACAGGACCTCTATAGTCAGTGGACCAAAATGACAATTTGTTCAAAGAGTTATTAGACACATAGTTAGTTATTAGTCGTGGAGGTTTTTGGTAAATAGTTGTTAATCAATTGGGTTAGTGAGTTTGACTAATTGATAGCATTAGTTGATTGTAGAAAAAGATATTTGGTAAATTCACTGTTAGCTAATAATTCATCACATGAAAAATGACTTTTTCAAAAGATTGATCGAAAAAGTTTGTTTTTGAATTTTAGCGTTTTTGTTACAAAAAGCTAATTAATCAAACACTTATATCTATTATTTAACCAAGTCAAATATATAATAGTAGTTAAATAAGTCAAAATTAACTGATAAGCTAACTATGTTACCAAACAAGGTTACTATAGGCTAAATAAAAATTAATATATATTCAACAGTGTAAAACGCACAAACATAATTATTCAAATTTGCAGTGCAACAACATCCATAAAACAATTAACACACGGTAGTGCCACATTATTCCGATCCCCTCTAAAATTTGTCTACTTAACTCTTAACATGACATGCACTACTTCAACCGTGAACAAGATAAAGAGATTTATTATAACATAGACCAAAAAATAAGTTATTTATTATTTTATGCAAAACCAGTAATGGTATATCCACCATCTACGCAGATAGTTTGTCCAGTGATATATGATGCAGCAGGCAAGCAAAGGAACGCCACCAGTGATGATACTTCTCCCACCTCTCCTGCCCGGCTTATCGGAGTCCGACGAAGCATGCGCTGGATTTCTTCCGATGATTCAGAATAAATCTGCGAAATTTCATATATAAGTATTACAATATCTATCAATTAAATTGGTATCAAATTTTCTGTAATAAATATTATAATTTCTGTAATAAGTAGCAAACAATTATCTTTTATTCGACTCAGCTCACGAATTAAGATATGTGAGATGGTTTCACACAAGTGTGACTTTTAAATTAATTACAAAATGAAATTTCATGATTGATATAATTTGGAAAGGAAAATAATGTTGTACTATATGTACCTCAGTGTCATCGACGAGCTTGGTTCGTGTGATCCAAGGTGCAACCGAGTTAACACGAATGTTGTCTTTGGCCCACTCACATGCGAAGCTTTTTGTCACTTGATTCATTGCTCCTACATTTTTATACTTATTTAAAGATTATTAAATAAAAGAAAGAATATTATGGAGTACTATTTTGCCTCTAAAAAGATAGAAGTAAAGCATGATACTTGTAGTACTTAAAAGTTTACGAATTCGGTTCTTTCCAACATTAGTTTGATCAAGCCCACTGTACAAGATCTTTCTAGTACCACTTACTTCTTTTGTGTGGTTTGAAAGTTATTTCGATCCCTCCATCCAATTTTATGTCTTTCCATTTTAGTTTGTGTCAAAATAGTGTCTTCTTTCCAAAATTGAGCATAGTTTGTTCCAAAATAGTTCTTTCCAGCATAGAAAGTTATTTTGATCCCTACATTTCTCAATTTATCCTTTTGACTTTTTCAAATTTGTAAACTATTAATGAGGTAAGTACAATTGTATTTATACAAATTACTTTTGAGCGATGAAAAGTTAGTAACATTAGTTTTGTTGCATTAAAAACGGTGCAAAAAACACCAACCTTTGGATGCGGAATAGAGAGTAGATTTAATGACAGGCAAGATTCCAGCGGCAGAGGAGTTGAAAACAATGCTTCCCTTTTCTGAAGCTTTGAGGTATGGATATGCCAATTGACAAAGGTGGAATGAAGCCTCAAAGTTGGTTCCCATTACATTTGTGTAATCTTCTGCTGTGAATTCTATTGCGTCCTTAGGCACTATTGTCCCAGCATTATTCACCTATTTAAACAAAATAAATCATATCTTTACCCAAAAACACTATATATGATGATAGAAATGGAAAAAGAGAGTACCAAGATGTTGAGTTTTCCGTTGAAGTGATTGGCGACTTTTTCCATCAACTCCTCCCTTTGTGGCCGTGAGGATATGTCGCAGGCAGATCCGGCGACTTTGAGGCCTTTCTCCCTCCATCTCTCCACGCACTCATCGACGTCGTTTTGATTCCGGGAACAAGTGTACACCTCTGCTCCAAATCCTGCTAGCTCTTCTATGATTGCATATCTAATAAAAACCAGACAAAAACTTTATCATGATAAACTCACTAACATATTAGAGCAACCTTGTGGTTTTTTTGTAGGTCACTTAGGAGAGAAAAGCAAGTTTTTCCTTTTTTCCCCAAAAGTGAACCCCACCCAAAAATCATATTTAGCCAAAAATCCTCCTTTCTCGTTAGATAAAAATCAATTCTTAATATTTTCTTCCTAAAAATCTGAACAAAAACCACTATTGTGGTTGCTTTTATAAATCATGAAAAAATTGTAATATATAAATGTCACCTCTTAATTCTAAGTGTAGTATAAATATTGCACTTGAATTATCTAAACATGTGTATATATTATTCCATCCATGTTCAGCAAATTCATAATTCAAGGGCAATATTTATAGGATGGGCAACAATATATATACACGTTTCAACAAGTTAAGAACAACATTTATACCACTTTGAAAAATGACATTTATAATTGTTCTTTAAACTGAAAATAAATTATTACAATTTTCCCTATAAATCATTGATTTCAGCAAAAATGGAAAAAGGTTGGAAAGAGTTTAATTACTACTTCATAGATACATACATACCCAATGCCTCTGGTTCCACCAGTGACGATGGCAGTCATGCCCTGAAGAGACCACTTTCCTTCTCCTATGCTCATTTCTTGATAATTGTTAATGAAGGACCAAACACCAAAGCTTAGATTACTATAGTAGCTTAATACACAACCTGCTGGCCGGTTATATTATGATTTTCCCATGTTTATTCCATACCCACAAGTATATATAGACAGAGTAATGTTACTCACTCTTCAAACTTTATTCTTTATTCTTTTTAAACGCATTAACGACATGTTTAGTTCACGAAATAGGTCGAAATGACATTCTCGGGAATAGGACTAAGTTTATACTACGGATATAACTAAAGAACCAAAAATGTAAGTTTTCCTTTAGACAAGTTTTAAGAGTGCGGGTGTTGTATTTTATTGTCTAATTTGTATTTTCAAAAGTTATTTTAACAATATAAAAATTTGGGACGAATTAATTACTTGGAAATGAAAAATTACAAAAGTGACAAAAACAAAACATATAGTCATAGACTTTAAAAGTTTAATTAGATGTAAAAATTTGGGACGAAAGAATTGCACTTGGCTCCTGCTATATCAAAGCCAAGTTTCGATCCTAAGACCTGTGGGTTATGGGCCCACCACGCTTCCACTGCACCACTCTGATCTTTTTATTTTAAATTATCATAAATTTATTTAACCGTATCCAGGCTAGATCGACACATGCCCTTGTCGCCTGTTTACCGAACTGAAAATCAATGTGTGCGATGAGATGCAGTGCGCTCTCGGTTGAAATTTGTTTTTCTTTCGTACTAATCGACTGAGCTAAATGGGCAAGTACAATAGTTTCTTCCATGCTAATACTAATTCAATACTAAAATTAATACAATCAATTTTATTCCATTTCTTATATATGCAACAAGACCAAATTCGATAAAGGCATTCTTCAATACATACTAACACCAATGCAACAAGACCATCTTTGATTCAACAAGACCAAATTTAATAATGACATTTCCTTTAATACACTAATTCAATACTTTAACATTAATGCCATCAGTTTTATTATATTTCATTTCTTATACAACAAGATACAGACCAAATTTGATAGACATATTTTCTCCCATACTAATACTAATGCTATCAACTTTATTCCATCTTTGATTCAACAAGACCAAATTTTATGAAGGCATTTCTTTTAATAAACTAATTCAATACTTTAACATTAATGCTATCAATTTTATTTAATATCTTATATATGCAACAAGATCAAATTTGACAAAGGCATTTTCTTCCATACTAACACTAATGCTATCAACTTTATTCCATCTTTGATTCAACAAGATCAAATTTTATAAAGGCATTTCCTTTAATAAACTAATGAAATTGAAGCGATCGACCCTGGGCACCTAAGCCGAATCAGGGCGGATAGCTGGCTGAGGAGGGCTAACGTAACTGTTTCCCAAAAAATAAAATAAAATAAAAATAACGCTCATGGGTAGTCCATGCATGCTGAATATAAAGCACCTTTATTTAATTAATTTATTTATTTTGTAATGGTGAATATATGCTGTATTTTGGTGGTTGCTGAAGTTTATGCTATTCCATTTTATTGTGCATATTATTGAAGGAATATCTTCGTCAATCACCAGTGGAGATGCCAGCGAAAGTATAAAAGTTGACATATATCTTCTCTCTTTTTTTTTTTTGAAAGATATGACAGATATATATGATAAGCGCTAGGTGCTAGTCGGGCCGTAGAGAAGCGTCAAGCACCTAGACGATTTAGGCGGGGTATATATAAATATAAATATATATATATAAATAAATAAATAAATAAATAAATAAATAAATATATATATATATATATATATATATATATAATATGACGAAAATTAACAAGGCCCAGCTGACCGGATTAACTCGGTTAACACGATCAAAATGGACGAGTTAACTAAGCCGAATTAGGCACTAGGCGATTGTCTAGGTGACCGAGTCGACCGATTTAGGCGCTAGGCGGGCGCCTAGGATGGGAATCGCCACAGTCTAAGGGCGCCTAGACCAATTTTTACAACAGTGATCTGAAGTTAGCTTAGTCATTAGGAAAGCTAGTTTTTTCTGTTGCATGCAGTTGAATGATGATGCTCATGGGTAGTCCATGCTCTTATTTTCTATTAATACCACTCAATAATAATATAGTAATAAGATCACACTCTCTCATAGACAATAATAATAGAAAAAGTGTTCAAATTAGCCATTGAACTGAACACAAAAATATAATCAGGCACTTAAAAAAATGTGTGATTAGATCCCTCAAATGATCAAATTTGTTCAATTATACCAAATTGCAAGTTGATCATTTCCTCAACAGGTTACCATTCCAGGTGGTGCCTATGTGGATATTAAATTAAACATATTTGTAATTATATTTTTAAATTAACTTTTTAAATTATACATTATTACTTTTATTATTAGCCTGAATCCTCAAATTAAAGAAATGTTTTCCCTAAAATCTCCAGAACTTGCGAACTATAATACATAAAACAAAATATGAGCAACGAACCTATGAACAAGAAAATGGTTAGTAGGTTCGCAGGTTTGTTGCACACAGAAAATGAGAGGTTGTTATGATTGGAGATTTTGGAAAAAATCATGTCCAATTTCAGTCGAACAAAACGCGTAAAAAGGGACAGATTGGAGCTCAAAGCCCCTTGCCCACAAGGTAGACCGAATCCGAGAGCTCGGACAATCAATCGCGTGCGAAGGCCGTGTCACTAAGTGACGACCGTAGAATGCTAACGATGCCTTTGTGTCCATCCCGTGCCTGATCCAGTAGCACCGGAGGCACGACCCGGCCAATTAAGGCCAGGAGCGCATCGCCGGCAGAAGGGACGAGACGATCGGTGCACACCCAGCGGGCGGACCGGCCGGTCCATCCCAAAGTCCAACTACGAGCTTTTTAACTGCAACAACTTAAATATACGCTATTGGAGCTAGAATTACCGCGGCTGTTCGACGGCCGCTCCGCCCAGGCTCACACCCAAGGTTTTGCAGCCACTGCCACGCTCTCCTACTCATCGGGGCTTAGCTCTTGCCCCTACGGCCAGGTATAGGTCGCGCGCTTGTTATTTAATTTAGGGAGACTAATAATAACAATAATAATGTTTAATTTAAAAACATGATTTAAAAATATAATTAAAAATATGATTAATTTAATATCCACTTAAATGCCATGTGGCATGGTAATATGTTGAGGAAGGGATTAACATGCTATGTACTGTATAATTAACAGATTTAACTATTTGAGAGATTTAATTACACATTTTTTGAGTTCAATATAGTATGATTGCATTTTTGTGTTCAATTTGATGGTCAACTTGAACGTTTTTCTATATAGTCACACACACATAATGGAAGTCCCAAAGTAACTAGGTAAAGAGCGAAACCACCTTTCTTGTTGCACTTTAATTTCTTTCTGTTCAATTTTCAGCTTTCCAATGCTCCACTACTAAAAGTCAAAGAACTATTGTACTATGAAACAATATTTGTTAGCGGATCTGTTAATTTTTGACGAATTTGACCATCTTTAGTGATTTGACTCGGTCAAACAGCTAAAGATAGTATTTGGTAGCTAAAGATAGTATTTGGTTGTCAGCGATTTGGAGCAGCGGTTTGTTCTAAAATTCCAAACACTGCTAATAACAGCGTTTGAGTTAATTCTTCCCCAAAACACCCTCCCTTATTATTAAAATAAAAAATTATGTTAATGAATAAAGAAGCCTTAGGTTTCTCTTTTCTTGCCCATCCGATGTGGGATGGACAAAATAATTTTTTTTTTGTTTATTATTATTATTATATGTATGCCCTTTTGGTCATTTTATATGTTAATCGCTAATCTAAATAGTTAATTTTACCAAACATTTTTTTACAAATCGCTAATACATTTTGCTGGTCAAACCTGCTAATACAATCCACTATTTGATAACCGCTAACACAATTCGCTACCACTAATGGCTAACTGTTGTCGACATCCATAAAACAATTAACACACGGTAATGCAACATACATTATTCAATTCCAATCTTAAACTCTTAACATGACACTACTTTAACCGTAAAAAAAAAAAAAAAATATATATATATANTATATATATATATATATATATATATATATATATATATATATTTATAAATACTCATTTAAATATGGACTATGCTTTATGTGCGGTTAATGCGGATTCACCGGTAGATACGCAAAAAATGCACCACACCTAGTGGTTCATTTCAAACACTTTGTGGTGCATGTATAAGTACCTAATGGTAGGTGACTGCATGACCATACAGGAAGCACTGTCCGCACGGGAACCTGACCTATTTATTATATATATTATAACATACAAACGAAAAAATAAGAGTTTATTTTAGGGAAAACCAGTAATGGTATATCCACCATCTACGCAGATAGTTTGTCCAGTGATATATGATGCAGCAGGCAAGCAAAGGAACGCAACCAGTGACGATACTTCTCCCACCTCTCCTGCCCGGCTGATCGGAGTCCGACGGATCATGAGCTCGATTTCATCTGATACTTCAGCATCACTCTGCATTGGAAAAAAAAATATTAATGAATTCATTTTAATTAATTAGAACAAAAATTTATTAGTTATAATCTGATAATTAAATTAACTTAAGAAAAGAGAAATTAAAAGATTATTCGGAAGAGGAAAATTATGTTGTACTATGCGTACCTCGGCGTCATTGACGAGCTTTGTTCGGATGAACCAAGGTGCAACCGAGTTAACACGGATGTTGTCTTTGGCCCACTCACACGCTAAGTTTTTTGTCACTTGATTTATTGCTCCTACATATTTTCACTTGGTTTAAAATTTATTAAATAAAAAAATCACATAGAATAAAAAAAAGAGTATTACTATTTTGCCCCTAAAAAGATAGCGAAGTAAGTAAAACATGATACTCGTACTTAAATATTACGAATTTGATTTTTGTTGACATCATTTTGATTGACGCGTCGCACGGGATCAACCTAGTGCAGTTTACTCTCTTGTATGGTTTGCAAGCTATTACACATGAGCAAGATTTACTGTGTGCATACCCTCATATAGTTACGAAATTTCCCTCAGCTCATCACTCAAAAATAATTATTATTTTATCAAATATTTTATATTGAATATTTTAAAAGTCATTTTTTATTTTTTTCAAAGTAATATATCATAAAACATCTCAATTGAGAGTGAGTTTGCACTCACAAACATACTCACTAATTAATGTATCTGATGATTCTTACATTGTGTCCTCCGCACATGTGAAATGAGTGTCATTTTTACCATTATATATAATTCTTAGTCTAGATGTATGTTGTCTGTTGGCTTTTGTTTATCCCTCATATGATAATTAAGTAAACCAATTTACTGCAAAGATTAAATTCATTTTTTGTCTCTAGATTTATAGGTTTATAGGTGACAATCCACTTTTAGTCATTTATTTTCAAAACATCCTCTTTTGGTGCTATTATAATTGTGACATGACCATTTTTTGTCATCTATCAACAAAATAGCTTAAATATCGTTAAATACAAAGACATTTCGATCTTCAATTATGATTTTTTTTAAAAAGATAAACATAAAAAAATATAACGAGTCAACGTACTTTATATTAAAAAGATTGAAATGTCCTTGTATTTAACGGCATTTCAACGATTTTGTTGTGGGAGGACCAAAAATGGTCATGCCACAATAATAATAATAGGACCAAAAGAGGATGTTCTGATAAAAAGGGACTAAAAGTGGACGGTCACCTATAAATCTAGGACCAAAAATGGAATTAACTCTTACTGCAAATAACATTTTCCTAATAAGCCATGTGTACAGTTTTTGTACATATTAGGGGTGTTTGGTAAATAACTGTTAGATAATTGGGTCAATATGTTTGACTAATTGATAACATTAGTTGATTGTATGTAGAAAGATATTTGATAAATTAATTGTTAGTTGATAGCTAATTACATGCAAAATGACTTTCTCAAAAAGTTGATAAAAAAACCTGCTTTGAATAACTTTTTGAATTCTAGCGTTTTGGAGCAATAAGCTATTACATAAAACTAATTAATCAAACATTCATATTGACTGTTTAACCAAGTCAAACAGTTAATAGTGGTCAAACAAGTCAAAATTGACTGCTAAATTACCTATGTTACCAAACAAGACCATTGCCATTTAATTTGTAGTACTACTAGACTAAAAGACATTAGACCACTGACCTTAAATGTTTAAGGAAAAATTATTGAGTTTTCGTTCTTAAGTTATAGGGTAATTGTAAGATTCGTCCTTACTTATTAGTTGTGTTCACTTTTCATTCATCCCTAAGTTAGAAAATGGACAAAATTTGAAACGTCTGTTATAACTTAGTGATAGAAGTGAAAAGAGCCAACAAGTAGTGACAAATCTTACAATTACCCTATAACTTAGAGATGAAAAGTGCAATTTTCTCAATGTTTAATTTAGCTATTTAAATATTAATAACTTGGTCCATTTAATTTTTATATTATTAAATAGGAAAACTTATAATTTATGGCCCTCCATAGTATGTCAATTATTAATGTCACCCCTGAATTATTAGTGGTGTAAATGTTGCCCCTCAATTTTCAAAACGATACATATATTGCCCCTCCCAACTGTAAATGTTGTCCTCAATTTTCAAAACGGTATATATTTTGCCCCTCCCGTACGGTATGGGAGGGGCAATATATGTACCGTTTTGGAAATAGAGGGGCAACATTTACACCACTAATAATTCAGAGGTAACATTGAAAATTGACATATTATGGAGAGACATAAATTACAATTTTCCCTATTAAATATCTAGTGATAAAGTAAAATTGTTTCACATTAAATTTGATTGGTGACTAATTGGAATTCGATTACTTAACTTTTATTAACTTCAATCAAGTCTCGTTAACTGAACCTGCCACATAAAATGGGATGGAGTGAGTACTAAATTAAACATTTTGCATTGATACATGGATTAATATAATACTTACTTAAATGAAAGAGAGACGATGTTTTGGGTGACGAGATAAATTCACAGTGACTACTTAAGAGTGTGCGCACTGGATAAATCTACTCCAGTCAGTGCACTAGATTGACCTTTTAAGACAGGCTCGACAAAAGAGTGTTGACAATAATCAAACTCGTGATCTTCATATACGAGAATTATACTCAACTCACTCGACTACTTCTTTCGAGGCAAGGGCCTCATTTTATTTTTACTTTACCTGTTATTTATAGCAGCACAAACTAATATCATAAATAATAATTAATATTTAAAAGTTTCCAAATCTTCATATTTCAAATTCAAAGGTAATTCTCAAAATTGAGTAATTACTGTTTTTTATCCATCATTCGACTTGTGTTTTCAAATTTGCCACTACTTTTTGACCCTATTGTGGGTAGACAATTTTAAAAGTTTTTACCAATCAGTTTTGAACATCTATTAAGGACAAATTATGGTTCACCTAATGACTTGGACCGGTGTTTATAAAACTGCACCAACTTGTAATTAATTTAATAATTATATTTATTTATATGTATATTGACTTAGCTTTCTCAGCTTGCAAGAAAGTGACTTCTAGCTTCCACCGGCTTAGTTTAGTAGTTTTGTAAGTCGCATTTAGGAGAAGAGATTAAGTTTTAAAACTCGACAGCGGCAGTATGGAAATTATGCATAAAGTGAGTAAATTCTTTGTGCAAACCAACATTTGGGTTATCATGATTTACATCCTCCCACATACTCTGTTGGGTCTAGGTGTGAAGGTCCTTTAGAGTGGGGGATTCAATCTTTCGAAAGAAGAAAGTGACTTTTAATTATAGTAATGGAACTTGAAAATTGCAGTGATGTAGGGCGGCTGAAATTGTGCATCATCACCATTATGGGTCATGTGTGTGCAGGCCGCAGGAGGATGGAACTATGACGTTTCACTTAAGTGTGATTAAACTTTGATACTTATTATGTGCTTTCTGTTAATAAATTATGTTTTCAAAAAAAATAAATAAATTATGTATCTGAAAATATATTGAAAGCACACATCATTTGTTAACTATATTCAATTCACTTAAAACACATAATATATTAATTGCAGACACATAATTTTATGTTATTTTGAATCAGGTCTATGGTATAATGTAATATGAGTGGATAAGCAAAAGGATGCAGAAATGGGAAATAATAATACCTACCTTTGGATGCGGAATAGAGAGTAGATTTAATGACAGGCATGATTCCAACTGCAGAGGAGTTGAAAACTATGCTTCCCATTTGTGAAGCTTTGAGGTATGGATATGCCAATTGACAAAGGTGGAATGAAGCCTCAAAGTTGGTTCCCATTACATTTGTGTAATCTTCTGCTGTCAACTCTATTGCGTCCTTGGGCACTATTGTCCCAGCATTATTCACCTATTTAAACAAAACAAAATAAAATATATCCAAATACAAATATATGATAGAAAGAAATGGAAAAGGAGGGAGTAGCAACCAAGATGTTGAGTTTTCCATTGAAGTGATTGGCGACTTTTTCCATCAACTCCTCCCTTTGTGGCCGTGAGGATATGTCGCAGGCAGATCCGGCGACTTTGAGGCCTTTCTCCCTCCATCTCTCAACGCACTCATCCACGTCGTTTTGCTTCCGGGAACAAGTGTACACCTCTGCTCCAAATCCTGCTAGCTCTTCTATGATTGCATATCTAATAAAAACCAGACAAAAATTTTAACATGTCTTTCAGCAAAAACCGAAGAGGTTGAAAAGTGTTTAATTACTACTTCATACATACCCAATGCCTCTGGTTCCACCAGTAATGAGGGCAGTCATGCCCTGAAGAGACCACTTTCCTTCTCCTCTGCTCATTTCTTGATGTAATATTGTTAATGAAGGACCAAACACCAAAGCTTGGATTACTAATAGCTAAAGACACAACCTGATGCCGGCCTGATATATATATATATATATAATATAGTTTAAATGGGGTTGGGGTGCTCAAGTGTGGTTGTGCGTGAGAGGAGAGTCATTGATATTGCCAAAATCGAGGTTCAGGATTAACAACATTTTAAAAGGCGGTGACAATTTGGTTTTTTCATATGGGTCAAACTTAACTTAATGTGCATGGTTTTTGTGATTTTGAGGTTAAGATGCGTTAGTTGTTGAACTTAAGTGCGTCGGTTTAAAGCTTTTGGTGCGTGATTTTACTTCTTAAGGTGCGTGGTTTGTGTGCTTAAGGTCCGTCAATTGTTGAAACTTAAGGTATGTCAACCTAAGGCTATAGGTACGTGGTTTTCCTTCTTAAGGTGTGTTGTTTCCCTTCTTAAGGTGCATTTTTTTTTGTCTTTTTGTTTTGTTTTGTTTTTGTTTTTTGTTATGTTTTGTTTTTTTTTTTTGTTTTTTTTTTGTTTTTTGTTTTTTGTTTTTTTTTGCAGGTCTAAAACACAAACAATATTCTTTATAAGATTTTCTCTACAAAGCCATATTTATGTTAATCCAGCTTAAGGTGCATAGATTAGAAGTTTAAGGTGCATCAGTTTAATTTTTTTTTTAAAGAATATATTACTGCACAACTGCACGGGAACCCTTCCTTGCACCTGAACCCTTCCATTTATAGAGTACAGTTCAAATGCGGTTGGGGTGCTCAGGTGCCGTGAGAGGATAGAGCCATTGATCTTGCCAAAATCAACGTTCAAGATTAACAACGTTTAAAAAATACAGTGATAATTTGATTATTTCCCATATGGGTCAAAGTTAAGGTGTGTGGTTTTTCTTCTTAAGGTGCGTGATTTTCTTTCTTAAGACCGGTGCGTGGTTTTGTGCTTAAGGTGCGCGATTTTGAGCTTAAGATGCGTTAGTTGTTGAAACTTAAGTGCGTCGGTCTAAAGTTTAGTTTTAATTAGGTGTGTTGTTTTCCTTCTTAAAGTGTGTGGTTTGTGTGCTTAAGGTCCGTCGATTATTGAAACTTAACGTGTGTCAGCCTAAGGCGATACGTGGTTTTCCTTCTTAATGTGCATTTTTTCGCAAAGATTTTTCCTCCTACAAAGCCATATTTATGTTAATTTAGCTTAAGGTGCATAGGTTAGAAGTTTAAGGTGCATTAGTTTAATTTTTTCTTTTTAAAGAATAGATCACTTCACAACCCTCAAATGAGGACCCATCCTTAGGTAAAGGACGTGAGGACTAATCTTGTGCATTTGTTTTGGACTAATCTTGTGCATTTGTTTTTTTATTTGGATAATTAAATCATGTGTTCCATCTCAACTAAAAATATTTATGCTCACACGCCCCCTTGGCTCTGATACCAAATTAAAGCATGTGCTCCACCTCAACTAAAAGCCTAAGTTGATAGTTGGACTGCACATATTATATTTATGCTCGCAATGACCCAGATTTGATTTCCTAACTTGACATGGATTGATCTTTTTTTTTTTTTTTTTGGTTAAAGTGGGGATAATAGTGTCTTTTTTTTATTTTTTTTATTTTTTTTATTTATTTAAATTGTGAACACATGGGTAATCTTTAGCCAAATAAATTTCCTATTTTCTTGGATCATCACCGATGTGATTTGGAGTCGTGATTTCTTCATCATCGATCGAGTGTTCATCCATGCAAAGCAATCAATATCTTTTATTACAAATTGGAGGGATTAGGGATATAGATAATAAGGATTAATAATTTAATATTTGATGCACTAGCTGTATAATGTCTATGTTCTGGCGGTTAACATAAAGTGACATACATGTCATTAACAAGGAATTACAAAGTTAAGGAAGTTTTTTTTTTTCTTAATAAATAAATCATAACATTTAAATAAATATAGTTTAACTTAAATTAAACATATTTAATTAAAGTATGTAATTAATGTCGTTGAGGTGTTTAGAATTCAGCGAGACATTAGTGATTGTATTCTAATATGGGTACCCTTGGTTACCCTAAAACAAAAATAGTATTTGGTGCTGCATGTAAATCAAATATACGGTGAATAAAAATTGATATATATTACAACGTTAAACTCGCGAACATTAATATTCAAATTTGGAACGGGCATCCATAAAACAATTAACACACTGTAATGCTACATTACTCCACTCTTATCGTTAGAACTTTTAACATGACACTACTTCATTGTAACAGAGTCCGTAGTACTCAAAAAAAAAAAAAAAAAAANAAAAAAAAAAAAAAAAAAAACATGACACTACTTCAACCGTCAAAAACATAAAGAGATTTATATAAGGTACCAACGAAAAAAATAAGAGTTCATTATTTTATGGAAAACCAGTTATGGTATATCCACCATCGACGCAGATAGTTTGTCCGGTGATATATGATGCAGCAGGCAAGCATAGGAACGCCACCAATGATGATACTTCTCCGACCTCTCCTGGTCGGCTTATCGGAGTCCGACGGATCATGCGCTCGATTTCATCCGATCCTTCGACATAACTCTGCATTGGGAAAAGAAAATTAAATTAATGAATTCATTTTAATTAGCACAAACTAAAAGTTATTAGTTATAATCTGATAATTAAAAGATTATTCTGAAAAGGAAAATTACTATGTTGTACTATATATACGTACCTCGGCGTCATTGACGAGCTTGGTTCGGATGATCCAAGGTGCAACTGAGTTAACACGGATGTTGTCTTTGGCCCACTCGCACGCTAAGTTCTTTGTCACTTGATTAAGTGCTCCTACATTTTTATAGTTGTTTAAAAATTATTAAATAAAATCACAAAGAATTAAAGAAAGAAGGGAAAGTTATATTTTTGGCCCTCTAGTTAACCCCTAAATTATGAATAGAGTGGCGATATTAGTCTTTGGAGGACAAAATCAGTCACTTTATTTATTATTTTATTATTTGTTTTGTTATTATTAAAATTGAATTGAAATTAAAAAGATGTGAACTTTGGACACACTTTTAAAAGAGAGTTGAATTGGATCTGAAAATTTGTAGAGAAAATATTGAAAAAATTATAAATTAAGGGAAAAGGGTCAAATAGACCCCTAATCTTTACACCAAAAGTCAATTAGACACTTAAACTTTTAAAATGGTAAATTAAACATTTTAACATGTCAAATTGAGGCAATGAAGCACAATCACCGATAAATAACTTGTATAACAGGTCATCATTTAAATCGGTCGTTACCCGTCGCCATCTCCTGCGGAAGGCGACGGATCTGGTCTCCTTCTCCCGGAGAAGGCGACGTTTCTAGTCGCCTTCTCCTGGTGAAAGCGACCAGATCTGGTCGCCTTTTCTAGGAGAAGGTGACGGATGCCTTCTCCGGCGACAGCTCAGTCGTCGCCGATCGCCGGAATTAAAATGACCTATTATTATAGGTCATTTATCGGTTATTGGGATTTATTGCCTCAATTTGAGATGTTAAAGGGTTTAATTGACCCTTTTTAAAAGTTTAGGTGCTTAATTGACTTTTAAAAGTAAAGAGTATTGGAGGATAAGGATACGCTAAGCTATGTTTAGGCGTAGAAATATGTTAGACCATTATCAAGGAGTCTATGACTGGCTTAGTTTGGGCCTTCCTTGACCTAGCTTATTTAGTAAAAAAAAAAAAAAAAAAAAAAAAGAAAGAAAGAAGTCAGACTTTAAAGTCTAGCCTATACGTCTACATGTACACTGGCCTATATTATATATACTAGTCTTTTCTATACGCGATGCGCAAAAACATACGCTCAATATTTATATTTTAAATAATAACTAACAAATTCTTACTAATTAAAATCTAAAAGATAAAAAATATTTATTATATTAATCTAATATATAATGTTTACAAATATTATTATCATTAAAGAATATAAGAAAAGATATGGTGGATGCATGTACATAGTAAAGTTAACGGAAAAGATAACGAAAATTATAACGGTAAGGGTATTTTTATCCAAAAATTGTATAGTACAACTCTAAAAACACAACGTACAAAATGGTTAGCACTAAAAACATGGACATAAATCAGGGATACAACTTTGATTGAGACTTATTATGTTTTTAGATATATAGGAATGAGATAATTAAGGTACGGAGATAACTTCTCGTGCGGAAGTACTGTTAACACAAAAGAACACACCTTAAGTGCGAAATTGACGCACCTAACCTTATGCATTAAAATGATGCACCTTAATTCCACAAACCACGCATCTTAAGCACACAAACAAAGCATCTTAAGAACACAAACTACGCACCTAAAGTTTTAAAATGACGCACCTTAAGTTTCTTAAAAAACGCACCTTAAGTTCTCAACTGAAGAATTGACGCACCTTAAGCACATGACCCACGCACCTTAATAAAGAAAACCATGCATCTTAAAGAAGGAAAAATACGCATCTAAAGCTTTAGAACGACGCGCTTAAGTTTCAACAACTAACGTACCTTAAGCACAAAAACAACGCACCTTAAGAAGGAAAACCACGCACCTTAAGAAGGAAAACCACGCACCTTAAGAAGGAAAATCACGGACCTTAAAATTTGACCTAGATGCAAAAAGACCAAATTGTCACCGCGTTTTTTAATCATTGTTAATCCTGGACGTTGATTTAGGCAAGATCAATGACTCTCGTTCTAGACAGCCATGGCTGTCTCACCGTACAAAAAAAAAATCATGGCTTTCTCAACAGAGACAACCATGACTGTCTGTCCAGATTTCTGGATCTGGAAGACGGTGACTATGATCGTCGTCGTGAAGAAGGAGACAGCCATCGGCTGTCCTCGGCGTTGGCTTGTTCTTCTTCTTCTTCATTTTTTAAAAAAAAAATTGTAATAAATAAATAAAATAATTTCAATTAAAAGTTTTTAATATTAATTTTGACTATTATGGTTATATTATTACATTACAAATTATACTTCTTCTGGTCATATTATTTGAATTATAATTTACAAATCGTATTTCGATTCCTCTGGTCATATTATTGTAATTACAAGTTACAAATTTTATTTTGACTCATCTAGTCATATTATAACAATTACATATTACGAAGCTTATTTCAACTCCTCTTGTCATATTATTACAATCACAAGTTATAAATTTTATTTCTACTCCTCTTGTCATATTATTACAATTACAAGTTACAAATCTTATTAATTTTGACTCATTTTGTCATATTATTACAATTATAAGTTAAAAATCTTATTTCGACTTCTCTTGTCATATTATTACAATTAGAAGTTACAAATCATATTTCGACTCCTCTGATCATATTAGTACAATTACATGACATGTTACCAATCTTATTTCAACCCCTCTAGTCATATTATCTTTATTAAATTCTTTTATATCATTTATTTTAATTTGATGTATTTATATATTTTATCAAATACTTCTACATAAGTTTTATATTATTAAAATTAATTATATCATTAGAAAGATTTTATTAATTAAGACGATTGTAACAAGACTAATATTGAGCCACTAATAAAACACAATTAATACAAGTATATATTTTTTCAAAACTCGACTCGACCTAGCCTATTTATATCGCTAGCCATGTCTACCCTTTTTGTACATATTGCCATTTGTTGTACTAGACTACTAGCACTACAATAGACCACTAATCCAAAATGTTTGATTTAGCTTTTTAACTATTTTTTTTAGTACTACTCACTCTGTTACAATATAGTATCTGTTCATAGTTACTTTCTCAACCTACTCAAGTACAAAGAGTCAATAATTGACTCCACTCCATGCGAGAGTGTAAACCGGATGTCACTTGACCACAAGGTCTTTGGCAGCTTTTTAACTATTAGGTTGATCCATATTTTTGAAAGGTTGATCACAAAAAGTTGACCCATATTTAATCTTTGTATTATTATAAATCTAATGATAAAGTGAAATTGTTAATCCCATTGTTTTCCATCATTTAGTCATCCTATTACTTTCAAACCAAATTTGATTGGTGACTTATTGGAAGAGTTAATTCCATTTTTGGTTCTAGATTTATAGGTGATATTTCACTTTTAGTCATTTTTTATCAAAACATCCATATTTGGTCTTAGTATTATTGTGGCATGACCATTTTTTGTCATCCATTAATAAAATTGTTGAAATGTCGTTAAATATAATGATTTTTTGAACACTTTTATACAAAGTAAGTTGACCTCGCTATATTTTTATGTTTATTTTTTTAATGAAAAAATCTGCAAATTGAAGACCGAAATGCATTTGTATTTAACGACATTACAACTGTTTTGTTGATAGATGACCAAAAATGGTCATGTCACAATAATACTAGGACTAAATATGGATGTTCTAATAAAAAAAGGACTAAAACTGGACTACCACATATAAATCTAGGACAAAAAATAGAATTAACTCTTTATTGGAATTAGATTACTTTAGTTTTTATTAATTACAATTTGGTCTGAATCTTTATTAGGTAAAACTTGATTTTAAGTTTTGTCGGTGAGAAGTTAGTAGTCACAACTCACATGGGCAGATTTAGATGCGAATCTTTATTTGGTAAAAGCTTATAATAGCACAAACTAATATCATAAATAATATTCAATATTTTAAAAGTTTGCAAACCTTTTTTTTCTTTTTTTTTGAATACTACTGACTCCGTTACAATGTAGTATATGTTCATAGCTACTCCATCATTCATGTAGGAGTGTTAACCAGGACACCGAATGCCACTAGACCATAAGGTCTTTGGCTTTGCAAAACTTCATACTTCACAATTAAAATTAAAAGGTAATTCTCAAAATTGAGTAATTACTGTTTTTTATCCATCATTATTGGACCTGTGTTTTCAAATTTGCCACTACTTTTTCACTATTGTGGGTAGACAATTTTAAAAGTTGTTACCAATCAGTTTTGAACATCTATTAAGAACAAATTATGGTTCACCTTATAAAACTATACCAGCATTATTGAACTTTTTATAAAGAAAAACAAATAATTATATTAATTAATCAATCAACGAAAAAAAAAAAAAAAAAAAAAACTCGAGGGAACACCCATCCAGACCGAGTGAGACAATCAGACACCCTCAACTTTAGCAAGCGTATGGGCAAATTGATTAATACTTCGTAAAAGTGACACTACAACCAACTATACTATATTAACAATTATATTTATTTCTTTCCTTTTTATATATATGTATATTGACTTTGTCAACCTGCAAGAAAGTGACTTCTAATTATATTAATGCAACTTGAAAAATGCCGTGATGCACGGCTAAAATGTGGATCGTCACCACTATGGATAATTTACGGATTTTATTTTCATCAGATCTTATGATGGGTGATGTGTGTGCATGCTACAAGGGTATAAACTCATGACATTTCATTTGAGCTAACACTCTATCTAAGTTTGAACTGCAAACTTAAAGATCATTCATGTCTTTTGTCTAGAGACTGTAATGTAAGAGGAGGTAAATCACGGGATGTGCTCTGATGACACAGTGTTAAACAAAGTGTTACGTTTTAAGTTTTTGCACTTTCTAAGTTTTTGCACTGACCGCGAGGCGTCCTTTCCCTTGTGGGGTTCAACCCGGCCTGGGTGCTCGCTAGATTTTTATTTTTTTTGCACTGACCGCGAGGCGTCAAGATATTTTTTTTTGATAAATTCAATGGGTCTTTCTCCGTCCGTTTAACGGTCCAGATCAACCCACGTTCGCTCCGAGAGGCACAGAAGATCAACCCACGTTCGCTCCGAGAGGCACAGAAGCTGGCCCAGGGGGAATCGTCGCTTGTGGGAATCGAACCCAGGTTCTCCCAAAATTCTTCCCCACAAAAAGAGCTCATTTGCGATTTGCAACTTGAGCTACCCATTGGGTTGTGCTCCCTAGATATTGTCTTTGTTTGATAAAGTTTATAACTCATTTCAAACTACAAATAAAGTTTTTTTTTTGGAGTACTACGAGAAACTACAATGTAGTATCTGTTCATAACTATTTTCTCAATCTACTGAAGCACAAAGAGTCAATAGTTGCCACCACTAAGACTCGAACCTACTCTCATCATCCATGTGAGAACTTACTCTCATCATCTATGTGAGAGTGTAAACTGGGACGATGCCACTAGACCACAAGTTATAAGCATTATTTGGTAAAACATGGGAAGTTTAAAATAATAGTTTATTTTGAGGTACCATTAATTTCAAAATAGTCTCCTGACTTTTAAACTCTTTTTATTTTAAATAATTTACAAAAATAACACCATCTATCATTCATTAGTCAAAATCGTAATACATTAGTTTATCCTTTTACGTTGTTTTACACTAATAAACTAATTCAACAATTAATTTAACAAAAACTGTAATTCAATTAGTTAGCTTATCTTATTAGCTATTATACCACATTGAAGATAGTTCAGTATGACTGGATAAGCAAAACGATGCAGAAATGGGGAATAGTAGTACCTACCTTTGGATGCGGAATAGAGACTAGATTTAATGACAGGCATTATTCCAGCTGAAGAGGAGTTGAAAACTATGCTTCCCATTGTTGATGCTTTGAGGTATGGATATGCCAACTGACAAAGGTGGAATGAAGCCTCAAAGTTTGTTCCCATTACAATTGTGTAATCTTCTGCTGTGAACTCTGTTGCGTCCTTAGGCACTATTGTCCCAGCATTATTCACCTATTTAAACAAATTAAATCATATCTTTACCCAAAAACACTATATATGATGATAGAAATGGAAAAAGAGAGTACCAAGATGTTGAGTTTTCCATTGAAGTGATTGGCGACTTTTTCCATTAATTCCTCCCTTTGAGGCCGTGAGGATATGTCGCAGGCAGATCCGGCGACTTTGAGGCCTTTCTCCCTCCATCTCTCAACGCACTCATCCACGTCGTTTTGATTCCGGGAACAAGTGTACACCTCTGCTCCAAATCCAGCTAGCTCTTCTATGATTGCATAACTAATGAAACAAAACCACACAAAAATCATTGATTTCAGCAAAAATATAATGGAAAAGATTGGAAAGAGTTTAGTATTCATACCCAATGCCTCTGGTTCCACCGGTGACGAGGGCAGTCATGCCCTGAAGAGACCACTTTCCTTGTCCTATGCTCATTTCTTGATAATTGTTAATGAAGGACCAAACACCAAAGCTTAGATTACTAGTAGCTTAACACACAACCTGCTGGCCGGTTATATTATGATTTTCCCATGTTTAGTCCATACCCACAAGTATATATAGACAGAGTAATGTTACTCACTCTTCAAACTTTATTCTTTTTTTTTTTTAAATGCATTAACGGTATTTTTGGTTCACGAAATAGGTCTAGAATGAAATGACATTATGAGGAATAGGCCTATTCCGTGGTTTGGCAATAGCTTTTGTTCCCAGGAATATCATATCCGGGAATGAGTTATTCTCTTTGCAAATGGAATAGTGATTCTGGAAGCTCCTGGTATTAAGTCAGGAATAATCTTAATTTGTTATTTCATATTCTACCTCCAATTAAATCTAAAATTTGTTTAGCCTTTTTTTCTCCCTATAGCAACACTTCTTTATCACCAGCACGACTGTTGCATCTCTTTCAAAAGACTTTACATTTTTTTTTAAAGTTGAATGGTCCAGTTCTATTTTGGCTTATAGTTGAGTGGCTATTTTGAACTTTTTTCCTTTATTGTTTAACATGTTGGCATTTTTTAGTTTAAAAAAGAAAATTTTAAATTACTTTTATGTAGACGAAAATTTATGATTTTCAACAGTATTGTTTATAACAAAAGGTTCAACGACATAAGGGACTATTCAACTTAATTGAAAAATTAAAAGAAAAAAAATGCTCCAAGGGCAATGGTCTGCAGGTTGGGGTGTTACACTTTAATTTAGACTTGCTTTGAAGTCTTGCTGTGATGAAGATTATGTTGTTGCATAGGCTTTGTTGTTGTAAGGTCTTCTTGCTATTCAACTTATACTATGCTAATTTAGGCAATTATGTCATTTTTCAAATCTCGTTGTGTTGAATATCCCTTGCTTCTCTTATCCTATGATGTTTTAGACCTTACTATATGAACATTTTGCAGTAAGATTCTAAGACTTATACTAATTTTACAATTGAAATCTAAGTTTTAATTTTTAATATATTTGTACATTGACCATCATCAAAATCTATTTATACACGTATTTCTAATAAAATATTTACCATTACGTCAAAAGTTATAGCTAATAGTAAAGGCCCAACTTTGTTTCTTACTTTGTATTTACCATCAAAATCTCTTTGTCATTGTCTTCAGGTAAGGATATGTTATCCTTAACTTTTTACTATAAACATGATCTGTTCATTGATTTTTTGTTGGATTTAATTGTGCATTACTTGCTTTTAGAGCATTTTATTAACTGTACCAACTGCAGGAAGATCATTGGAGCAGTCTCCGGCCAGTTGAAGATTCGCAACATGTCAATTCATTTGCAAGTGTGAGTTTATTGTTTGCCCTTCATTTACCTAAAAATTTTCAATATGTGTGTAATTTTAAGTTCTTCTCTGTTTTCAATCTTTCTTTCTTTCGTTTTCAACAAGGTAAAACTCACATATTTGTCATTTGATTAATTATACTTGAAGTTATTATTAGTGTTTTTTTTTTTTTGTTGAAACTTATTACTCCGTGTATTTTTTTGTGATTGTTTGCAGCTTGACTGCACACTTCTTCCTATGGTCCAATGAAATGTTGGTGGCAGTATGCAAATAATAGTTTGGAGAGATGTAATAGTTTGGAGATTGAATCATAAGTTAAATTTCATAATTTTAGATTTCGACTTTTAAATTTTCTACTTTATATTCATGAATAAGTTCTATTGAAGCCTGAGAAATGTGTATATGGTTTTCTTCTTTCATTTCACTACAGAGACCGAGATTCTCTGTAGCGAAATGAATTTTTTTTTTATTTGCAGCCTCCAGTTTTTCGACCACCCAAGCCAAGTGGTCGGAAAACCCGGACATGCCGGCTGTTCTTCTGGTCGTTTTTTCCGACCACATTAGAGAAGTGGTTGATATTTCCGACCACTTTCTCGAGTGGTCGGAATTACCGACGAGTGTTTTTCGGCCCAAATTTGTCGGAACAAGTGTTTCCGACCAGATTGGGTGGTCGGAAATCCGTTGATTTCCAGCAGTGTCGGAATCAATTTGTTGAATATTAGTTCAGTCGCGTAATAGGCGTATTATAGTTCACAGTCATAATGTAAAATTTAAAGAATAAGATAGTATTTAAGCTGACCAAATAAAAGTTAAAGTATAAAACATCGAAAACGTACAAACATTATTATTCAAATTAGCAACAACATCCATAAAACAATGAGCACATGGTAATGCTAACATTATTCCTCTTTTAATATTCAATTTCTAATATATAAAACACCACGTTGCAATGAATATAAAGAGATTTATTATCACGTTAGAACAAAAAAAAATGCCATTTTCTATGGAAAACCAGTGATGGTATATCCACCATCAACGCAGATAGTTTGTCCGGTGATATATGATGCAGCCGGCAAGCAAAGGAATGCCACCAGTGACGAAACTTCTCCGACCTCTCCTGGCCGGCTGATCGGAGCCCGACGGATCATGCGCCCGATTTGTTCTAATACTTCAGCCTCACTCTGCAGAGTCAGTAAAATGGAAAAAAGTATATATTGATGAATTCTTTTCTTTTAGTACTACTGACTCTGTTACAATGTAATATCTGTTCATAACTACTTTCTCAACCTAATGAAGTACAAAGAATCCACAGTTGCCTCACCTGAGTTATTACTTAAGGAAAAAGTGTCAATTGTGCCCTTAAACTTTACAAAATAAAACAATTAAGCCTTTGAACATTTAAAATGTGCAATTAGACCATCAAACTCATTAAAATCGGTCAAATAAATTCAATTTACCCATAACCAACAAGTTACTAATAAATCTACACCGACTATTGTAATTGCCATTGACTTGCCTTTCAAATGCACTGTCAGTGACTTGATTGGGCACCTTCTTCCGAGAGGCAACCAAAACAGGTTGTCATCTCTGGAAAAGGGGACTAGAACCTGGTCACCTTCTCTGGAGAGGCAACCAAAAATGATCGACATCTCTGGGAGAAGGTTATCATTCATTAATGGTTACTATTTTTGGAGAGGCGACCATTTAAAAATGGCTATCATCTCTAGAGAGACGACTAGTTCTGGAAAAGGCGACCAAAATTAGTCACCTTCTCTAGTGAGGAAACCAAAAATAATCGCTCACCATCTCAATAGAGGCGACAAAAAATGGTTACCATCTCCATAAAAGGCGACCGAAGCTAGTCACTTTCTCTAAGAGAAGGCAACCAGAACCTCATCGCCATGTCCAGAAACGGCGACTAATTGGTCGCCTTCTCTGGAGAGGCAACCAGAAATGCATGGTTACCTTCTCTAGTGAAGGCGACCATAACTGGTCAGCTTTGTCCAAAAAGAAAGTGACCAAAAACGATCACAAATGGTTTCTTCTTCAAATGTAGATTTACGAAGGGAAAAAAGTCATTGGAGTTAGTTGAATTTTCGCCAAAAAGGTAGTGGCCAACTATGACATATCTGTAACCGGTTAGTGGGCTTGTATGCACGAAAATAACATTTTAGAGGGTTTAATTGTACCTTTTAAACGTTCAAAGGTCTAATTGCTCTATTATGTAAAGTTTAAGGACTTATTTGATCATTTTCCCTATTACGTACAATATGACAATTCAATTAAATAAATTAAGAAAATAATTTAAAGATATATTTGGAGGAAATTAATGGTGTACATACAGTGCCGTCATCAAGGAGCTTGGTTTGGATGACCCCAGGTGCAACTGAGTTAACACGAATGTTGTCTTTGGCCCACTCGCATGCCAAATTTTTTGTCACTTGATTTGTTGCTCCTACATTTTTACACTTGTTCAACAATTAATAAATAAAACCATAGATAATAATAAAAGAAAGAATATTACTATTTGGAGGTAATCCCATCTATATTGGTCAAGTTAATAATTTTTGATAACAATAAAGTTACGAGCGGCCTATTAGTCTTTTCTTGGTTTGAACTAGTCAATTATAGACAACCTAAACTAATACATGACTACTAGTACTACCTTAGTCCACAAATTTAAAATATAATATTTAATTTAGCACTTTAACTATTAAATTGATCAATTTAATCTTTGTATTATTAAAAATCTAGTGATAACGCAAATTTATTAATCTCATTAGTATTTATCATTTTATGAGTGAATGATGATGTGGCATCTAAATTTAAATATGTGGTTTTCACTCATTAGCAAAATATAACAATTTTTACCTAAATGAACCCAAATTGTAATGAAAATTTAAGCTACATACTTCCAATAAGTCACCCATTAATGTTGAAATTAGTCAAAAAAAAAAAATAAAGGAGTCAATTTTGATGTCTCAAGATAAATTTTCTTAGAAATATGATATTCAATAAATTTAGGTCCATAATTTTTAGAAAAAATTTTACTTTTGGTCCATTTACTGTTATACTTGTATCACATTTGATCCTTGGCTATTAAAATTTTCTAATTAAGTGCATGATTATAATTTGTAACACATTTAGCCCTGGCGTCCAACTTCCCGGCCAACTATTGCTAGAAGTGCTCCTTCCGGAAGGAGCACTTCTAGAAAAGAACTTCCGGCAATAGTTGGCCTCGAAATTGGACAACAGGACCAAATGTGATACAAATTACATACTTATGCACCTAATTTAAAATTTTTAATAGTCAATGACCAAGTGTGATTCATGTATAATAGTTACGAGACTAAAAGTGAAATTTAATTTATTCTACTTTTTATGCATAAGATTAACTATTTGTATACATAAAATTCATTATTTGTGTGAATGTGATTTGGTGCATAGTCCACAATAAAATTTGTCTCACCTACAAATGCCCCTAAATTAATCTAATAATTCTACTTATTTATTTATTGCATGTGCATATTGGCTTTGTCAGCTTGCATAATGTGACTTCTAACTATAGTAATGCAACTTGACAAAATGTCGTGATGATCGGCTGAAATTGTGGACCATCACCATTATAGATTTAAAATAAGGCTAGATTTATCCCTATAAAAATAACAATTGCAAATTTAGCTGGCATTTTTATTTTAAATTTTTTTATTAAAAAAAAAGTCCTATATGATTTGAAAGCTTGCACAATTGGAAAGCTTTCAAATGGTACAAAAGACTGCAAATTTAGTAGCCTTCTTTACTCTTTTTTTTTTGTTTATTTATTTATTTATTATTATATTATAATGTGATTTGAAAATGAGAATATTGCAGGGAAGTATAGAATATAGTAAGAGCAACTTCATTAGATCAATATTTAGATGATTTTTGCAGAAAAAGAAAAATTTTGGGTTGAGTTTTTAACAAATGGGGCGGGATCTTTTTAAGTTTTTTCTACTGCAAATTAATTTTTTTTGTGGACCTCACTTGTTGAAAAGAAATACGCGCCTTTCGCGAGTTCTATCCACTCCTATGCCCAGCAAGGCAGTGAATCCATTTTATTTTGTGTTTTTCTCATATATTTTTTCCTCATCCTACATTTACATTCTCTTTCCTAGTGGACTGACAAAAACAAAAACTAATGAGCTTGCTTTAAAGGAATTGAAAATTTGGTAATGTGGAAGAAAGACCCACTTTTTAAATTAAAAGAGTATTGCAAGGATAAAGATGGGCTAAGGAAGAAAAAGTAACTTTTTTTATAAAGATAACTAATGAAAACAGTATTTTTATTTTTCTTAATATATACATACCTTTGGATGCGGAATAGAGAGTAGATTTAATGGCAGGCAAGATTCCAGCGGCAGAGGAGTTGAAAACTATGCTTCCCATTTGTGAAGCTTTGAGGTATGGATATGCCAATTGACAAAGGTGGAATGAAGCCTCAAAGTTGGTTCCCATTACAATTGTGTAATCTTCTGCTGTCAACTCTATTGCGTACTTAGGTACTATTGTCCCAGCATTATTCACCTATTTAAACAAAATAAATCATATCTTTACGGCTTTATCCAAAAACACTATGGCCCTGTTTGGTAAATAATCAGTCTATCAGTCAATTTTGAGTTATTTGGTCACTATTAGTTGTTTGGTTAATAATCATTTTGTAACTCTAAAATACTAAAATTGAAAAAAACTACTCAAAGCAGCATTTTCAATTAGCTTTTTGAGAAAAAAAATTATACCAAACAGCTATCAGCTAATAGCTACTTTACCAACCAACTTTCTACACTCAGCTAATGTTATTAACAAATCATACCTTTCAACCCAAACAACTAACCCAATCAGCTAATAGTCATTTACCAAACAACTAACCCAATCAGCTAATAGTCATTTACCAAACAGGCTTTATATAATGCAAATATATATATGATAGAAATGGAAAAAGAGAGTACCAAGATGTTGAGTTTTCCATTGAAGTGATTGGCGACTTTTTCCATCAACTCCACCCTTTGATGCCGTGAGGATATGTCGCAGGCAGATCCGGCGACTTTGAGGCCTTTCTCCCTCCATCTCTTCACGCACTCATCGACGTCGTTTTGATTCCGGGAACAAGTGTACACCTCTGCTCCAAATCCAGCTAGCTCTTCTATGATTGCATAACTAATGAAACAAAAATGTATCGCCTAAATCATTGATTTCAGCAAAAATATAATGGAAAAGGTTGGAAAGTGTTTAGTATTTCATACCCAATGCCTCTGGTTCCACCAGTGACGAGGGCAGTCATGCCCTGAAGAGACCACTTTCCTTCTCCTATGCTCATTTATTGATAATTGTTAACGAAGAACCTGCTGGCCGATTATATATTATGATTTTCCGATGTTTAGTCCATACCCACTAAGTATATATAGACAGAGCAATGTTACCTACTCTACAAACTTTTATTCTTTTTTTTTTTTAATACATGAATGACATGTTTGGATCACGAAATAGGCCTAAAATGAAAGGAATAAGTCTATTGTTTGATAATGACTTTTGTTTACAAGAATATCATTTCCAGGAATAGGTTATTCACTTTGCAAATGGAATAATGATTTTGGGGGCCCCTAGTATTAAGTTATCCTTAGACCACCAATTAAATCTATTTCTTTAGCTTTTTTCCCCTATCGCAGCACTTCTTTATCATTAGTACGATACTCACATCTTTTACAGGATCAAACTTTTCAACCTTCACAAGATCAATATTTATCTTAGTCTATATATATATATATATATATATATATATATATATACATATACGACTAGATTTCAACAAATAGTCTATATGAGGTGAATGTAAAGTCTACATAATTAGAATATTACATTCACCTCATATAGACTATTTGTTGAAATCTAGTCGTGTGTGTGTATATATATATATATATATATATATATATATATATAATATTTTATATGAGGTAGATATAATATTTCTAAAATTATTATTATTATTATTATTATTATTATATTATATATTTTGCATAAGGGCATTTATGCCTTTTAAAAACATATTCAATTTTTATTTCTGATGTATATTGTTCCAGCGAACCAAACAATAAAATACAATTATTGTTTTATTCATTACCTATTCTATTCCTTATGCAATATTATTCATATTCTTTCAAAATTCATTTGTGAACTAAATGTGCCGTAAATTTCAGAGCTTATTATAAACTAATTATAAGCCCCGGGGATCCATTTCCAACTACAGAGCCCAATCTCAGCTCCAATTTATTAACAATCAATTTATTTATGATTAGAGTTGCACTCTTTATCATATGTATTAATTTTTTCTCATAAGTAACAAACAATCAATTTATCACTGATTAACATTATACTTTTTCTTATAAGTAACTCCTCAAACTCTAATTTAAATATTACATTATCTAAAAGTATTACACTCCACGCACTCGTCAATCTCGTTTTGCTTCCGGGAACAAGTATACACCTCTGCTCCAAATTAATCCTGCTAGCTCTTCTATGATTGCATAACTAATCCAAACCAGGCAAAATTTTTAACATGCATTTATTTCAGCACGCAAAAATGGAAAAGATTGGAAAGAGTTTACTACTTCATCATTCCTAATAATTGTTAATGAAGGACCAAAGACCAAAGCTTAGAGCCTTAGATTACTAGTAGCTTAAGAGTTAAGAGACAACCTGCTGGACGGTTATATTATGATTTTCCCATGTTTAGTGTTGGAAATTTTATGTGTGCCTCAAATTCATTATTGGTGTTCGTGCTTCGCTCCACATGACTTTCCACTTGCTTCCTACATTTACATTTTACAACGCTTTTTTTCAGTACTACTGACTCTGTTACAATGTAGCACAATGAGTCAACAGTTGCCTCCACTGAGGCTCGAACCCACTCCTATCATCCATGTGGGAGTGTTAATCGGGAACCCACTCCTATCATCCATGTGGGAGTGTTAATCGGGACACTGGATGCCACTTAACCACTAGCACAATGAGTCAACAGTTGCCTCCACTGAGGCTCGAACCCACTCCTATCATCCATGCGGGAGTGTTAATCGGGACACTGGATGCCACTTAACCACAAGGTCTTTGGCCCTTTGTTTTATTTTTTATTTCCAAAAAGTTGAAACCCAACCCCAAGGTCCCCACGCCCGACCCAACAAAACATATGAGAAGATGTAAATCATGGTAACTCAAATGAACACAGAGGCTATGTCATTTGTTTATTGTGCACAAAGAGTTATCTTCACTTTGAAATGTTACTTCCACATTGTCGCGAGTGAGACTTGATCCCGGGTCTTTCTTTTCTGGTACTTTGTTTTATGTATATATAAGAGTATGTATAATCCCTTCTGAATGGAGTTGTTTGGTTGGAGGGGGATGTCGGTGCATTGAAGAACAAGAAGCCAAAGTGATCTGAAAAGCAAAAGAAAAAAGAAGACAGAAATAATTGTGAATCTTGAAATTTGGTTGGTGGTGGATGGTGGTGGTGAAAGGGAAAGGTGCATAACTGTGAATGTTAATTTGCACGCATTATGAAGATTCATACGTGCAGTAGAGTATGCATGGCATGCATAATATTGTGCATTGATATAGTTTAAAAGAAAATAATGTTGTTGCCATACCTTTTATAGTATATAATATATGGCAAAACTTGTGTGAGACCGTCTCACCATGAGACGGGTCGGGATGCAAATGTGACACTTATATGAACAAATGTCATACTTATATGTGTAACACTTACCACTATTACATTATTATAATATAACTAGTAAATTATAATAATAAAGGTAATATGTTATTTGGTGCATTACTTCCATATATACAATCTTTTATTAATTAAGGTAAATACTTAATGGTGATTGAAAGAGTAATTAGGGAAGGGATACATTACCATATTGATGACATATGGATAGTATAAAAGAGCCCTTTGGTCCATTCATTCCTCCAGAGAGGGTTGAGAAAGTGAGAGAAACATTACTGTTACTCTGTTGCAGTAGTCCCGTGATTACACAACCTTCTTCAATTGGAAGCTATGGCTGGAAGTTAGTATTTTAATAGATTCATATATCACGTGTTTATGTTATTACGTGAATTATATGCTTACATTTAGTTTCAAGAGCCTTTATAATCTCGGTCTGGTTGTTTGTTTTGCCTAAAACAATATTAAGTCGAATATACATTAAGTTTAGTATATGCTTTGGTTTTCAATTACATTCATCCTAATTCATCAAAATATGCATATAAAATATATATCTTTTGATGTAATTGAGTAAACTATTATGTATATTTTGAATGAATTATTTGTAATTGATTTAAGATGGCTAGAATTATTATTATTATTATTTTGATTGTGTTTTGAATTATTGATTCAATTTCAGCATTAATAATAATAATAATAATAATAATATTATTATTATTATTATGTCGCGGCTGAGGGCAGTTGGCGCCAGCTACGTTCGCTATTGGCTGTGCTCCTCGTAGCTTCGTCAGAAGGCGCTGCTCCTCTCCGGAAGGCCGTCGGCGGTGGCGCGTGATTTTCTGGTGACGTTGTTCACTCAATCGGCGGAGCAGTGATGCAGTATGGTTGTTGGCGTTGCGAACAGAGGAGATGCGGCGGCGGCCAAGCTGCGTTCTTCCCGGCAAACTCGCTGCATCTCCACTCCTTCAGGCGGCTGCTGCTGCTTATTCCTTGCTTCTTCATCGACGGCGATGGATGATGACACTGCGAAGAGGAGAATCGGCGGCGGCGAGGCTGAGCTCCCGGTGCCGTTCGGCTTCCTCTCCTCCTTCAGGCAACGGACGTTGCCGCTGCAACCAGGTGAGACGGCGATGGTTGCCGTTGACTGACGTTTCTCTGTCTGTTCCTCGCGTACGTTCTCCTGTCGGCAATGACGCTGTTTTCCGGCGACTCTTTTGGACGAAGAAGGGAGGTGATTGGTACGCTGATTTCTAATTTTAAATTAAATGCAATTATTTTTTTTTTATTTGCCATATATATTTATTTGCATTATTTCATAATTATATGTTAATTGTGGTATGGTAATTATATTAGATTTAATATTACCATATTAATATGACCTCAATTAACATTATATATTAATTTTGACAAATGGTAAATATATAGTAATATTATACATATTAATTTTGATAAATGACAATTATTTGGTTTAATATTGCCATATTAATATTACTTTAATTAATTTGTATATTATTTATTTGGCAATGGTAAATGTATGGTAATTGCTCATTATTTTGGAATATTAATGCCCTTTTAGTCTCTTCTTAATTTTGGCATTAAATTCATAAATAAATTATTATTCAATTTTGAACAAATTATTAAGTTTTAATTTGTTTGATTTTTTAATTTTAATATTAAATATTCGGTTTAAATTGTATTCAGTTTTACAATTTAAATATTTAATTGTGGAGTTTGAGTTCGTAATATGCATAATCTGAGCATGCTATATATGTTTTTTTTTATTGCACTAATTATATTATTTGATTGTTATAATTATGCCTTTAGAAAAGCATGTTTATTAAGATTGAATTTAGAGCCTTTTAGGACTGAATTAATTGCCTATTATGCATGATTTAGTACCTTTTAGGTGAATTTAGTGCCTTTAAGAATAGATTATGCATATTCTTACTCTTTCGGTCAATACTCCACTTCTTTTGGAGGATTTCAAAGCACATAAAGTACATAAAACTATTCATAGTACTACCCTATTTAAAGCCTCTTAGGTGAATCTACATTTATATAGATCAACCAAACGATTTTACTTCAAATATGAGAACACATGATTTAGGGAAGTTTCTTGGGGAGGAATACTAGTTCCCTGGCCCTGGCTTAAAACGCCTTGCTGGCTAAAACCGCCATATTGCTACTAGTCCCCTTGCGACGCTACTCTGTCTAAGGAGTTGGTTTTTAATGGAGCCTTAGCACCAACCAACTTTCCTGGGAGTATACCTAAGGATTGTCAATCATGTTTTGGTCTAATTTGTTTGATTAGGCTTTAAATACCTTGTCATTGTGATTATGTTCAGTTTTGGTCAATTAAAGAGTAGCTATAGCATCTTTAATTTACTTAAATTACATATTAAGGATTAATCACATAAAGTTTAGGCAAGAAACCTTGTAGTTAACTCTGCGTTATATAACGAAATTTAGCCCACAGGCAATTTTGTTATATTTAAAAGGTTAATTAGGATAAAATACTAAACTATGATCATAATTTGCCCACTGGGATTATGCATCGGCATATAGCTTGGTAGTTTTGTCATTAAGGGTGGATAAACCTTACCCAAACCGTATCTATTCCGTTTCCACCATTCAGTTTTGGTGATATTATGTACTTCAGTTACTCTTTCTCTATTATGTGCCTTAAAAATCCTCACCAAGCCTTAAGTTAACCGCTGATTTGGACTAGTCACATATGTTATCTTTACAAATATGGAAACATTAAAAAGGTGTTTTACCATAATTTGGTTGTCATTGTTAAATATTAATGGTGGTTATAATGTTGATTATTACCATCAAATATTTTAATTAATGAAACCATTAATGTTAATATGGTATTCAGTTATAAATTCTGAATTGTTTCCAATTAAGTTTATGTGACAATATTCCAGGCATTTTTCGGACTTTAAATTTTATTAAGTTTCAAAATTATATCCGAGAATGTTTCTACAGTTAGTGGTTTTAACTATTGTTTATCTATATTTAGTCTCCTATTTAATGATAATAATATTAATTGGGTTATGAAGAATTAATTTAGTAATTTTGGAAAAACATATTTGTTAAGGCAACTGGCTTTTTGCCACTAATTCCATAATTTTTTAAGTTCTTTGAATTATGATTTTAGTACGTTAGGCCCATAATTGATTAAGTATGAATAAAGAATATTTAGTGTAAATTCGTACTTTATAGTTAATTTATACTCTTTAGATTGTTTCATGAATTTGATCACATTAAATGCATATTATTAGGATTAATTATGCAATTAGGGTTTGTGAGAGTTTGATTTACAAATGACAATATATACTTTTGGTTAGATATTGTTGGAATTTGTAAATTCGGTCTATTTCTCATAAATTTGATCTTTATGTATTAAAACATTTTAATGGGCTTAAAGTTTGAAATTTCAAAGTATATATTTATTACTTTACTATTCAAAAATTTGGGTCTCTTTGGTTTGGACTCATTAGAGTTTGAATATTAAGTTTATGCTTTGAAAGCTCATATTTAAAATTGTCTAAGTTATGCGATTTGTTTAGAATATATGAGTTAAATGCCTACTTTTATGCATATTAATTTGTCCAACGCATAATATTTTGTTATGCAAAATTTTTTATTATGCCTTTAGCAATGCATAAATTTAGGATGGAATTATATTAGTTTCTAATTAAGTTGGACTTATGCATAAACTACGGTAGTGCCTGAACTTAGTACATTTGGACCGTTAATTTAGTTCACCCATTTAAGCTTCAAACATAGGTGAACCATGTAATTTTGGTGTATACCCTACAATTTTTTTTTTTAGGTTTATAACCCGAAACAGTTATACATTGAATGCATATGAATTGAGGAGACATACTAGTTTTATGGCCATGACTTAAGAACATCTAGTGCCACTAGTCCCCTTAAATATCATATATTTGGATTTTCCCATCACGATCTGGTATAATTTGTTTGTTAAAAATATTTTTTTTATTCCTTGCCAATGTGATTTGATTTCAGTTCATTAAAGAATAGTCATAGCATCTTTAATTTACTGATTTCTCTTAAGTTTGAATCACATAAAGGTTAGGCAATGAATTGATAATTGTCTAGTGACCTTATAATTTTTAATTTGGTTGGGGAGTAGCCACAACATCCTTTAATCAATTAAAATTATATATTGAGCGGTTTATTTTGATCACATAAAATTTTAGACAAATCATTTGTGATTAATTGTATTTAATATGATGGAATTTAGCACACAAGCAATTTCGTTATATTTGTATGATTAATTAGGATTAAATACTGGACTATGATCATAATTTAGCCCACAGGCAATTATGTATCAGAATGTAGTTTAGAAGTTTTATCAGTAATGATAGAAATAAATAAATTTATTTATTTTATGGTTATTTGTAAATAATTTCCATCTCTATCATAAAGTTTAATTTATGATGCAAACTTTAGATCATATTTCTTAATAATTTACCAACAGGGATTAAGAAAAGGAACATGATTTCTTAAGTTTTATCATAATAGTTATAATGAATCTCGTTGATTAAAACTTTAGCCTACAGGTAAGTCTTATATCGCTTGATTCTTTAACTCATTTGATAGTTGTTTCATCATAAAATTTCAGTTGGATCTAATTGAGTAAAACTTTAGCCCACAGGCAAGTTTTATGTCTCTAAATTCTTCTGTAAATTTAATAATTGAGATGAAATATTATCATAAGGGTTTTAATTGGATTTAATAGAATTAAAACTTTAGCCTACAGGCAAGTTTTATGTCAATAAATCCCTCACCCATTAGATAATAATTTTATCACAATTTCTTAGAATTCATACTTCTAAGTTTTTATGATTTGCATTGGCAAAACATGTATTTAGTTACTTCCCAAAATTTAACCACTTTTATTAATTATTTCGCGAATCTTGCTCGGTTATTTGGACTAACTGTAGTAAGTTACGTGATATATTCGATATACCTCTTTTGGTTTGTAAGAATAAAATGTACCTCTTCGAGCCAAATTCCAACTTGGTTTTGAAAAGTGTATTTCATTATTTTAGTATGTCCAACTATGGTGGGGAGTTATGTCCTCATTAGTTATTACTTTAGTTGGATTGAAACCAAATATTGATTATTTAGTATGCCCAACTAATGGTGGGAAATAATATCTTCATTATTTAGTTGGTCAAATCAATTGTGAGTACGTATATCATTAATTCTGCTGAGAAATATTTTAATCAGTGGGAGTGATCATTTAGAAAAAGATCATTAAGATGCTCCATTAAGAGATTCCACAAGTATCAATCTTGTATTTATTCACATATATTCATAAGTTCAAATTATTGAACATTTGGTTGTGCAACATATTTATGAAAATGTTGTAACAATATTAAGGAGTTTATTAGAACAAAACATTTAACTTGTGATACACTGTTATTTAAATAAATTCTTTAGCATTTAATAGAGTCTTTAGTTTCTTCAAAATTGATCCTGGGCCATTATGATTTATAAAGCTCAAGTCAATTTTGCAAGACATAAAAGTAAGACTCATAATATTCAGTTAATTATAAAGTGGACCTTAAAGTTATTTGGGAAGTTATGGGAAGTTATTTGGGAGTTCATGACCAAATACGAGGAACACTTATGGTCGAAGACTTAGAAGAACTAAAGGCCGAATACTTGCTGATGAAAACCAAGAAGACTCTGGAAGGGTCAAGATTATGAAGGTCGAATGATAAAGATAAATCATTCGTGAAAATCATGAAAGAATGATAAAGACAATCATTCTTGTGAGCAGTCAAGGCACAAGTAGTTATAAGGACAAGCCTAAAGACATTCTCTGAAAGTTTGTCTTGTCCATAGCCTTGATTTTGTGGATGATCATTGACAAACAAATTCTAGGAAACAATCCCAATGAGCATTAAATGCCATGTCCTTTTGTGTGAGACAGAAGACAGATGTCTGAACACAAAGTAGACAAACGACTATAAAAAGTACTGACATCTACATGTTTCGAAATTATCCAATGGATATTGCACACTGGACAATAGGTTTTGAATTTTGACTTCCCTCCAACGGACTCATAAATCTCACCTATATATACCCATGCTCTCATTCATTTGGAGTTGTTGGTTCATGCGAACTATTGCAAACTCTTTCAAAGCTATTAGTGTGCAAGTATTCAAAAGCTTAATTCAAATCTAGTGTTGTAAAGAACTCTTTGGCAAGCTACAAGTGTTGATCAAGATTTTAAAGTCAAGATTTCAAGTTGGAGAAAAGTTCAACCATCTACCAACCAACCTCTACTTGGAGATAAGTAGAAAGAGGAGTAAACTCAAGGAGGAGTTGAAAAACCTACAAACGATGTGATTGCGTGGCTTTGTGATCAAGGAGCACGTTGGGATCGAGTTGTGCTATCAAAGGAGATAATAGTGCAAACCTTCACCAGTTGTGAAGAAGAGTGGAGTAGGCTTCGTTAACTGCCGAACCACTATAAAAACTCTTTCTCTCTCTCTCTTTTGCTTACTATTTTATTGCTTGCTGCATTGCATACTTCACCCAAGCCTAACATTTTCATAACAACAAATCCGTGCAAAGTAAATATAATCCTAAAAAGCATTCAATTCTATCTTTCCGCTGCCCAAACTCTTGATCAAGTATTTATCTCGAAAGATTATTCTTACTTGTAAAGATTTTTTTTAAAGCTTTATATATATGCATGTACCGAATTTATGGTATTCACTTAAATATGATTTAATTTTGTTAAGTATTGTAACCTTATGTTGACTGATTTCAAAATTTAAATAAAGAGTTAATTCCATTTTTGGCCCTAGATTTATAGGTGGTAGTCCATTTTTAGTCCTCTTTTATTAAAATATTCACATTTGGTCCTAGTATTATTGTGGCATGACCATTATTGGTCCTTTATTAGCAAAGCAATTCTAATGTTGTTAAATACGAAGACATTTCGATCTTCAATTATGAATTTTTTTCAAAAAAAAAAAACATGCAAATATAGTAGGGTCAACTCAATTTGTATAAAAAAAATGATCGAAATGCCTTTGTATATAACGATATTTCAATGATTTTGTTGACGAGGGACAAAAAATAGTCATGCCACAATAATACTAGGACCAAATGTGGATGCTCTAATAAAAAAAAAGACTAAAAGTGGACTGTCACCTATAAATCTAAAAATAGAATTAACTCTTAATTTAAATATTCTTTATTAAAATGAGCGGGAAATGACAACATGTATATATTAATTTTCTAATCTTATAACAATTTAGGACAAAAATATATATCTAAGGGGGGTTGGAAAAATATAAAATAAGAAAATAATTAAATCTAGAATAAGAGTTGTTTACAACTCAATGTGATAATTCAGTTTTACTTTAACTTAATTTGTGCATAGATTTAGTCTTGAATTCTAGTACTAAAACCATTATTTTTAATTTTTCTTTAATTAATTTTGTTTGATTTATTTAAAATTGTTCTATTTAAATATATATTTCTAAATATTATGATACCCAATCATTGAAAGAAAAAAATTATGACTTATTTGACCCTTATTCCTATTAAAAATTAATAAAATTACATGATTTTGAGTTGTTCAAAGATCAAATTATAATTTTTTTTTTTAAAAAATTGAATAGCCAAATTGCAATTTCATGTGTAGTTCGATTACATATTTGACCATTATTCCTATTAAAAAACTGCAACCAGATTTTATTTCGTTGCAATTTTTCATTGCAACTTATTCTTGTTGCAATGATATTTACTCCATTATAAATCTCATTGCAAATTAATTAATTGAACAATAATTGCAATGGAAATTCTTTCTATTGTAGTTTTTCCTTGCAATTTTTTGGTTGCAATTCAATTTTTGCAATGAAATTTTATTTTGTTGCAAATTTTATTTTGTTGCAAACATCGTTGCAAAATAATTAATTTTAAAAAAATTGCAAGAAAAATGGATTCCGTTGCAAATTTTTGTTGTAAGGTATTTCGTTGCATCGCAATTTTTACAATGATATTGTGTTTCGTTGCAAATATAGTTGCAAAACCCTTTAATTTTGTAAATTTTAAAATTTTGCAACGAAATTGACAGTCGTAGCAAATTCAATTGCAAAAATTGCAACTCATATGGGTTTTCATTGCGATTTCCATTGCAAAAACATTTTTTCCTCCATTTTTTGGTGCCAAAATTGCAATGGAAATTTTTTTTTTTTTTCCGTTGCAAAGTTTCATTCAATTGCAACTAAGGATTTTTCTAATAGTGTGTATATACGTAGATGAAGACGACTCCTGTTTTTATATTTCCTTGTGAGCCTACAATTTATTATTGTGTATATCTTCATCTAATAAGTTAACTATATTAATTACAATCATAGCTTCCAAAATTAAAATACCTCTCAATTCCTTTGCTCTCTTCTTTATTCTCTCTTATTATTTATGATTAGAATCTTACATTATTTTGGATACAATCACAACCTTGATTGCATTTAATTTATTTGAATCCCTAGCATTTATCCTTATTCCTCCATAATATGTGATACAATCACAACCTTGATTGCATTTAATTTATTTGAATCCCTAGGATTTATCCTTATTCCTCCATAATATGTGTCCCTCTGTTAGAGGGTTTCCAAAGATATATATATGATATATGACATGACCGATCTATAGAAAGACTCCACCTTTGTCATATATTCCATACATTACACTAGATAGATATCATATTCATGGAATACGATTCACTTTCAAGATGCCTTGGTGGTGAAATGGTAGACACGCGAGACTCAAAATCTCGTGCTAAAGAGCGTGGAGGTTCGAGTCCTCTTCAAGGCATAATATTGAGAATGCTCATTGAATGAGCAATTCAATAAGAGAGCTCGGATCGAATCGGTATTGATATACCGATTCGATCGATCCGAGCTCTTGGAAGAAATTCGGCAGCGGATCGCGAAATCTTGGTGATCTCCTCTATCTAATGAATGGGGAGTCTGCTTTCAAATTGAAAATCGTCCGCCCTGCACCCACCCCCCGAGTATATGCTTCAACAGGAATCACACAAGGGTAGATTAGAAACCTCTGGTAAAATGCCCGCCCATAACCCAGTCAATTCTGTTCCACTTAATCCCTCTTTCATGGCCACATATCTTTCCGGCTAAGGAATGGGAAATCTTTCTCCTGTTACATGAATCCAATTTTCATTTCATCCGGGAAAAGCCATCTTTTTCTCAACAAAGTCTTTGTCATTTGATCAAATAGTGTTCCGTTAGATAGGAACAGATTTGATAAATACTGATAACTCTCGGATAGAGTATTAGAACGGAAAGATCCATTAGATAATGAACTATTGGTTCTAAGCCATCTCTGACGATTAATCAACAATTCGAAGTGCTTTTCTTGCGTATTCTTGATAAACCAGCGTGTAGATTTAGATCTAGATGTAGAAGGCTCATCAGTTTGGTAAGTTTGGGCAGTAAGAAGCCCCTTTGACATCTCTTCATCTGCAAATAATTCTCGACGTGAAAACACAGAGCCAGGGGACCGATCTTTGAATAGGAAAAAGAGTGGATCTGCGGGGTCCCAAATGAATTGGCTTATTCGAAAAAAGCCTTGTTCTTTGGAAGATCTATCTCGTGTCTTGTACTGCATGGTTCCACTCTGCAAGAACTCCGAATCATTCTCTTGAAGCTCATCCTCTTTATCATAAAAGATCCGCTTGCCCCGAAATGACCTGGACCAATAGGAAAATCCCAATTCATTGGGCCTTTCGATACAAAGAAAGCCCCAAGGGCGCCATATTCTAGGAGCCCAAACTATGTGATTGAATAAATCCTCCTCTATCTGTTGCGGGTCAAGGTTAGGGTCAAGGGCGCCTTCTTCAAACTCCGATTCGTATTTTTCATAGAGAAATATCTGATCAAGGATAGAACAAGATCCGTTTTGCATCATATCTAAGGGATTCCTCGGTTCGGGCCGAAGAAGCAATGTCACTCGATCATTATCAAACTGACTGCAATTTTTTTCTGTCCGCGAAGATCCCACCAGAGCGCCTTCTACTTTTAATAGGCCATGAACTAGATCAGAATCATTCTCAACGAGTCCATAGGAAGTGATCCCATTTTTTTTTCATCGGGTCCGGGTAAAAACCAAAGATCTTGAGCGACCGATCCGGCAGAACAACTCAAAAGATAAAGAAGTATCGTGAATTTCTTCATGCTCGTTCCAAGTTCGAAGTGTAACACTTACCACTATTACATTATTATAATAATAAAGGTAATATATTATTTTGGTGCATTACTTCCATATAATCATTAGTTAATTAAGGTAAATAACTAATGCTGATTGTAAGAGTAATTAGGGAAAGGATACATTACCATATTGATGGCATATGGATAGTATAAATAAAGTCTTTTGGTCGTCTCACTGCTTAACGATTCATTCCTCATACACCATCAAGAGAGGGTTGAGAAAGTGAGAGAAACAGTACTGTTACTCTGTTGCAGCAGTCCCGTGATTACACAACCTTCTTCAATTGGAAGCTATGGCTGGAGGTTAATATTTTAATAGATCCGTATATCACGTGTTTATGTTATTATGTTATTACGTGATTTATATGCTTACAGTTGGTATCAAGAGCCTGATTTATCTCTGCGTAGCCTTAATGTTTTGATTGCATATATTATATTATTATGTGGATATCTATATGCAATTGGTGTGAACTACTAAATTTTTTTTTTTCCGCATTCAGTATATATATATTTTTCAGTTTGTAATTTTTTTTGTTTTGTTTGTTCGGAATCTGTGTATTCTGCATAAAAGAAACAACAAACAAAATAAAAATTACATTAAGAATTCATTCAATTTGGAATATATATTTGTCAAAATCAATTGGATTAAAAAAAATAGTATTTTTTTTATTGCTGTTTGCTACGTTTTTTTTTTCTCCCGCTGCTTCGCATTTTTTTTTCCTTCCCCTGTTATTTGTTCGCCGGCGGTCCTGGCCTTTCCGATCGCCGGATTGGAGTTTTTCCGGTGATTGCGGAGGGTTGACGGCGACGCAAGGGGAAGACTTCGGCCGGCGGTTGAGGCAGACAAACGACGGCGGCGTTGGTTCGTGGCGACCGCCATTGTTGCCGGTTGTTTCGCGAAGCGGCTGAGGCGAGGATGACGGCAGGCTTTGGGGTTGCAGCGAGGCCGTCGGCGTGTCGCTAGTTTTCTGGCGGCGCGGGGAGGCGATACGAAGTTCGGCCTTGGTCGTTTTGGTGTTGTGCTAGTTTTCCGCTGTTCTCGCCGCTGCTGTTCGATCCAAGGCGCTAGTTCTGGTGACGTCCGTGCGACGACGGCGACAATTGGCCGGTTGTGGCGTCGCGATGAAGACGGCGGCGGTGTCCTGCGGTCACCCTCTTCCCTCCTTCAGGCCGTGCGTTCGCTGTTTTTTCCATGCTTCTCTGGCGACGATAAGCGCTGGTTTACCGGCGATACATTGGAAGGAGACGGACGATTGGATGGTAAGCCTACGATATACGCTGAATTATCTCCAAATGCAATTACTTTTATTTTATCACATATTTTATTTACCATATTTAATGATTACATATTAATTAATAATTACATAGTAATTTTGGTATGGTGATTATTTAGTTTAGTATTGTCATATTTATATTACCTTAATTAATTTGTATATTATTTTTTTGGCAAATGGTAAATATATAGTAATAATACATATTAATTTTGGTAATTGGTAATTGTTTGGTTTAAATATTGCCATATTAATATTACCATATTTAATATTGTATATTAATTTTGACAAGTGGTAAATGCATGATAATTGTTTCTTTTTGGAATATTAATGCCATTTAGTTTTCTTTCAATTTTGGCATTAAATTCATAATCAAATTATTAAGTTATAAATTTGTTTGAATTTTAATTTTAATATTAAATTTTCAGTTTAAATTGTATTCAGTGTTGTAATTTAAATATTTATTTATTTATGGAGTATGAGTAATTGATATGCATATTTCTGAACATGCTTTATATGTTTTATTGCAATAATTATTTGATTATTATAATTATGTCTTTAGAAAAGCATGTTCATTAAGATTGAATTTAGAGCCTTTTAGGACTAAATTATATGCTTATTGTGCATGTTTTAGTACCTTTTAGGTGAATTTAGTGCCTTTTAAGAATAGATTATGCATATTCTTACTTTTTCAGTTATTACTCCGTTCATCCTATTTTTTTTAAAGGATTTCAAAGCACCTAAAGTACATAAAACTTTTCATAGTTTTACCCTATTTAAAGCCTTATCCTTAGGTGAATCTATATTCTTAGATCAACCAAACGATTTTACTTCAAATATGAGAACACATGATTTAGGGAAGTTTCTTGGAGAGGAATACTAGTTCCCTGGCCCTGGCTTAAAACGCCTTGCTGGCTAAAACCGCCATATTGCTACTAGTCCCCTTGCGACGCTACTCTGTCTAAAGAGTTGGTTTTAATGGAGCCTTAGCACCAACCAACTTTCCTGGGAGTATACCTAAGGATTGTCTATCATGTTTTGGTTTAATTTGTTTGATTAGGCTTTAAATACCCTTGTCATTGTGATTATGTTCAGTTTTGGTCAATTAAAGAGTAGCCACAGCATCTTTAATTTACTTAAACTGCATATTAAGGATTAATCACATAAAGTTTAGGCAAGAAACCTTGTAGTTAACTCTGCTTTATATAACGAAATTTAGCCCACAGATAATTTTGTTATATTTAAAGGGTTAATTAGGATAAAATACTAAACTATGATCATAATTTGCCCACTGGGATTATGCATCGGCATATAGCTTGGTAGTTTTGTCATTAAGGGTGGATAAACCTTACCCAAACCGTACCCATTCCGTTTCCACCATTCAGTTTTGGTAATATTATGTACTTTAGTTACCATCTCTCTCTATTATGTGTCTTAAAAATCCTCACCAAGCCTTAAGTTAACCGCTTATTTGGACTAGTCACATATGGTATCTTTACAAATATGGAAACATTAAGAATGTGTCTTACCATAATTTGGTTGTCATTGTTAAATATTAATGGTAGTTATAATGTTGATTATTACCATCAAATATTTTAATTAATGAAACCATATGGTATTCAGTTATAAATCCTGAATTGTTTCAAATTACGTTTATGTGACAATGTTCCAGTCAAGAAAATATTCTTGGCATTTTTCGGACTTTAAATTTTATTAAGTTTCAAAATCAAAATTATATCCGAGAATGTTTCTACAGTTAGTGGTTTTAACATTACTTTACTATTCAAATATTTGGGTCTCTTTGGTTTGGTCTCATTAGAATTTGAATATTATGTTTATGATTGAAAGCTCATATTAAAAATTGTCTTAAGTTATGCGATTTGTTTAGAATATATGAGCTAAATGTCTAATTTTATGCATATTAATTTGTCTAACGCATAATATTTTGTTATGCAAAATATTTTTTACTATTATGTCTTTAGCAATGCATAAATTTAGGATAGAATTATATTAGTTCCTAATTAAGTTGGACTTATGCATAAACTTTAGTTACGGTAGTGCTTGAACTTAGTACTTTTGGACCGTTGATTTAGTTCACCCATTTAAGCTTTAATCATAGGTGAACCATGTAATTTTGGTGTATACCCTACAATTTTTTTAGGTTTATACCCCCAAACAATTATACATTGAGTGCATATGAATTGAGGAGGCATACTAGTTCTATGGCCAAGACTTAAGAACATCTAGTGCCACTAGTCCCCTTAAATATCATATATTTGGATTTTCCCATCACGATATGGTATAATTTGTTTGTTAAATTTTTTTATTTATTTATTTATTCCTTGCCCATGTGATTTGATTTCAGTTCATTAAAGAATAGCAATAGCATCTTTAATTTACTGATTTCTCTTAAGTTTGAATCACATAAAGGTTAGGCAATGAATTGATAATTGTCTAGTGATCTTATAATTTTTAATTTGGTTGGGGAGTAGCCACAACATCCTTTAATCAATTAAAATTATATATTGAGCAGTTTATCTTGATCACATAAAGTTTTAGATAAATCATCTGTGATTAATTGTATTTAATATGATGGAATTTAGCCCACAGACAATTTCGTTATATTTGTATTATTAATTAGGTTTAAATATTAGACTATGATCATAATTTAGCCCACAGGCAATTATGTATCGGAATGTAGTTTAGTAGTTTTATCAGTAATGATAGAAATAAATAAATTTTATTTTATGGTTATTTGTAAATAATTTCAATATCTATCATAAAGTTTAATTTTATGATGCAAACTTTAGATCATATTTCTTAATTACCCACAGGGATTAAGAAAAAGAACATGATTTCTTAAGTTTATCATAATAGTTGTAATGAATCTCGTTGATTAAAACTTTAGCCTACAGGCAAGACATATATCACTTGATTCTTCAACTCATTTTATAATTGTTTCATCATAAAATTTCAGTTGGATCTAATTGAGTAAAACTTTAGCCCACAGACAAGTTTTATGTCTCTAGATTCTTCTGTCCATTTAATAATTGAGATGAAATTTTATCATAAGGGTTTTAATTGAATTTAATAGAAATAAAACTTTAGCCTACAGGCAAGTTTTATGTCAATAAATCCCTCAATCCATTAGATAATAATTTTATCACAATCTTAGAATTTATAAATTTAGTTCAATTATACTTCTAAGTTTTCATGGTTTGCATTGGCAAAACATGTATTTAGTTACTTCCCAAAATTTAACCACTTTTATTAATTATTTCGCGAATCTTGCTCGGTTATTTGGACTAACTGTAGTAAGTTACGTGATATATTCAATATACCTCTTTTGGTTTCTAAGAATAAAATATACATATTCGAGCCAAATTCCAACTTGGTTTTGAAAAGTGTATTTTATTATTTTAGTATGTCCAACTATGGTGGGGAGTTATGTCCTCATTCGTTATTACTTTAGTTGGATTGGAACCAAATATTGATTATTTAGTATGCCCAACTAATGGTGGGGAATTATATCTTCATTATTTAGTTGGTTAAATCAATTTTGAGTACGTATATCATTAATTGAATATTTTAATCAGTGGGAGTGATCATTTAGAAAAAGATCATTAAGATGCTCCATTAAGAGATTCCGCAAGTATTAATTTTGTATTTGTTCATATAAACTCATAAGTTCAAATTATTGAACATTTGGTCGTACAACATATTTATGAAAATGTTGTAACAATATTAAGGAGTTTATTAGAACAAAAACACTTAACTTGTGATACACTGTTATTTAAATAAAGTCTTTAGCAATTTAATAGAGTCTTTAGTTTCTTCAAAAATTGATCCTGGGCCATTTTGTTTTGTAAGGCTCAAGACAATTTTGCAAGACATAAAAGTAAGACTCATAATGTTCAGCTCATAATGGACCTTGAAGTTATTTGGGAAGTTATGGTGTATATTTAAAATTCCACATTTATAGACTTAGAATTTTAGTTTATTGTCTAAGTTGTTGGAATGCTTCTATGACTAAACTATCTTTTGGCTATTTTGATGAGTGGGAGTGACAGACGTGTCAACTCCAAGCTCTTAGCATTAGAGGTAGTGCTTAAGTTAAGTTATAAAACTAGTCATGGAATATAGTTACTTTGTAATTGGACTTTCGACATCGTTAAAGAAATTGGACTTTCGTCCACTTTGTAATTTGTATATATACATTCAGTATTCAGTTTTAATGAATTCTTTTGCTTTCAGACATTTATCTCATTTAAGTTTGTACACCTTTATTTTATTGAGATAATGTACTTCAGTTGGACCTGTAATGCGGTGCGAGATCTGTAATTATGTATGTCTTAGGGCTTAGATATATCGGATTTTCATTTTTCTAGGTTGATAATATTTGACCAGAAATGGATATGAGCGGTGTTGTTTTTAATCATTATATATGTACTGTATGAATGAATATGAAGAAACAAAGGTTATTGAGTCTTAAGTTATTGTTGAACATTTTAACCTGTTTGTAAATTGGGGATGTGAGTATGCTCATGGATTGTAATGTTTGTGTTGAAATCTAATTTATTCTCGATCCTTGAGGGTTTGTCTGCAGGCTTTAACTGAACAATTAGGGCTCGTTTGGTTCGCGGAAAATATTTGAATGGAAGTTGAAGTGAAATTCCGTGGAAAAGTAGTATAAGGAAGATAAATTATGTTGTTTGGTTGGTGGAAAAGAAGTTGTTGGGAAGATAAATTCTGTTGTTTGGTTAGTGGGGAAGAGTATGTGAATAATGAGTATAAAGACCTATATGCCCTTATGTATTATTAATAATAATAAAATTAATATTTCTGAATACTATTGTTTTAATTTGGGGCCAATTTCTGAGGCATTTTTGGGCCTTTTTTTGTTGCAAAATTTTGGGCCAATCTTCTTTTATTTCTTTAAACAATTTTTTAGGCAAATTTTATTAGGTTTTCATTCTCATCTCATCAGACCTCAATCCTCATTCTCGTAAATGGAGGCTGCGTCGAATTGAAGAATCAGCAGAGCTAGGGCGTGTGGGGGTTGTGGCTGCGTCGAAGAATCAGCAGAGCAGAGAGGCCGAGGCAGCCACGGCGAGGCTGAGGCAGGGGCAGTGAGGCGGAGAAGGAGGCGCAAAGTGAGGCGGCGACCGGCGAGGGCAGAGGCGGAGGCGGCGACTGGCGAGGGCAGAGGCGGAGGCGGCGAGGCGACCGGCGAGGGCAGAGGCGACCACCGACTGTCTTTCCAGTTTCCATTTTGGTAGGGAAGAAGAAGAAACGGGAAAAGGAGGAAGAAAATAGAAGTGTAGAATGGTCTTGCCATCTCAATTTTTGTTCCCAACAACTATGGAAAATAAAATCCGAGGCTCTACCTCAGATTTTGTTTTCCTGTAAATGGAGGAACCCACTTCCCATGGGAATATAAGTTCCTGCCAACCAAACATGGGAAGTGAGCTATTTCTTTGATTTCAAGGAACCCACTTCCCATGGAAAACAACTTCCAGCCAACCAAACATGCCCTTAATTCTGTTGGGTGTATTAGATAGAAAGTTCAGGCAATATGAATTTTATCGGCAGATTCTTTATGTATGGCTCATCTTAATGTTTTGAATTTGTTTCACTTCTCCAGCTGATGGCTTGTGCATTACTTGTCTTTCAAGATAAAGATTTGTGAAGCTCCACAACACTTCAAACGCCCTAGGGTACTTTTACCTTTGTTCTTATTTTGTGTTTGAGTATAGTAATTGAGATTTCCTTGTTTGGTACTCTGTACTTCATTTATCTAGTTTTAACTGCTTTTTATTTCTATTGAGATTTGAGAATTCATGTTTTATCAGTTGCTCGACTATCTTTGCTTATGAACCAACATGCCCTACTGGTGTTTTATCCTTGTGTTACTAATATATAATTGTAGTTTGTAAGGACTTTCACTTCAATTTCATTGTTGAGAAACATTGTTTTCCGGTTTCACTTCATAAGCATTATAGTTTGTCATTTTACTTTGGACTGTATACCTCAGGAAGTTCAGTAATCTGTTGGGCAAGTAGGATAAGTTGTCCAGTTTTCTTTTGTGAATCTGATGTCTCTTCAATGCACTTGCACCGGATGCCCTTGTGCCTACAAGAGATGATTTCCTTTCTTTAAATCTGATGTATATTTTTTATTTGACATGTTTTAGATCCATTGTTTACTATCATTAGTAATCTTAATTGTTGTCTTTGATGCACATTTTCTGTTGTTGAAGTTCACTATAGTTGAAATTGCTGATTGTTCTAATCTACCAGATATGATTTGCTGTTTTTTACAATTTTTTTTAATTAAAAGGAGATACAGCGTCGGTTTTCTGAAAAAACCGACGCCTATAGTCTATTCTTAAAAATAATTCGGCGTCGGATTTCTCAAAAAACCGACGCCGTAACTAATGTACAGCGTTTCAAATTAGCATATCGAGAAAAGATTAATCTTTTCCTTTTCTCAGGAGGGCCCTCATATATTAATTAATTTATTAAAAAAAAAACCTAAAAATGAGAAGCCCTTTTGGCTTCTCAATGCTGCCCATCAACGGATGGGCAAGCAATAATCTTTGGAAGAGGAACTCAAGAACTATCTTCCAAACATTTTCGAGGTGGGATCAAAAAAATCCCACATCATTTATAAAGTGGAGCTAGTGGCTCCTGGCTCCTCTTTATCTTCTTCTTTTTTCTTTTATTTTTTATTTTTAAAAAAATAATTTCATTTTATATATAGTTTTGTTTTGTATTACTCTGTATTATTTTTATTATTATTGTTGTTGTTGTTGTTGTTGTTGTTATTGTTATTGTAAATTTTATTTTATTATTACAAGTATATTGTTGATCACGATTATGTCGATGCTTGTGTAATTTTAACGTAGAATTGTAGTACGAATACAGATTGTATTACCATATTTTACAATATTGCGTTGCAGGAAAGTATATGGACTGTATTATTACGATTAGTAATTTTAATCTAGAATTGTATTAGGAATAGAAAAGTAGAAAAGAATATATTGTATTAGAATTGTATGGTATTACCATATTTTAATGTATAATTGTAGTACAAATAAGAATTGCATTACTATATTTTATAGTATTACATAAACCATAATATATAGGAGTGTTTCGGGCGAAAAGTTAAAATAAAGGAGTTTGTTTTTATTAATAGTATAGATATAGACGAAAAAGAAATTGCAGTTGACCCATTCACCTAATTGGCAGTTGTTATGCCATGGATCCCATGTTCATAATTTTATAACTCCATGTTCACAATTTGATTACTCCATGTTCACAATTTTATAACTTTATGTTCACAATTTCATAACTCTATATTGAACAGTATCAAAACTCTATGTTCAACAGTATAACACAATTTTTGAATCTATATAACAAAATTGTGAATATAGAGTTCAAAAATTTGTGAATATTGAGTAATGTAATTTTTTATATTGAAATCTAAAATTATAAATATAGAATTCTAAATTTATGAACATAGAATTCTAAATTTGTGAACATAGAACCGGATCCACATTGCAAGGTGGACTCGTGTCCATGACATAATTTGCCCCTAATTGGGGTTTTGTGCCCTAGAATGGGCTGGCAATCTTTCATATATATATATATATATATATATATATATATATATATATATATATATATATATATTCAATCAACCCTTGACTCATCAATTAATTTAAGAGGAAGACTTGGTCATCTTTAAAAAGAGTTAAATTCGCCAAAATTATTTATTTATTTTTTTGTAAAATGTATTAAATAAAATAAAATATAGAGTATTAAATTATTATTTCAATTATTAAATTATTAAAGTTGTAAAATAAAATTATTATTAACCAAATTTGCAACTTGATTTAGCTTGACTGCTATATCACCTCTCGACCCTAACAACAATTTTAACACAAAAGTAATTGACTCTAAACTAATACAGCTAATAATTTTGTAATAATATGACAAGTGATATTTTTCCTATTAAAATCACAATAAAATAAAATAAATTCTTTTCATTGACTATCCATGTATTAATTGACTTTATTCCACTGATTGAATAATTAGGACCAGGTGCGGAGCATGAACGGAGCAAACCGGTACCGGAGCGGGCACGGGACTCGGGGTCAGCCGCGTGGCCGGGGTCAGCCCTCGGCCACGGGCTGACCGCGCGTGGCCGAGGTCAGCCTAGACCGCGCCCGTCATTTGGCCGAGGTCAGCCCTCGGCTAAGTGATGGGTCTTGGGTCCGCACGTGTTCGGGTCTCGCGGCGGAGGTTGCGGTCTAAGCCGTTGGGCGGCTTTCCCCGCAATTCCTCCGGGTCTGTTAGGCCTAAAGCTAATATAAAAGCATGTTAGTTTGTCTTGTTAGGACATCTACACTTATTCTTATCACTCTTGTCTTGCTATTACACATGCATTATTTGTAATAACGTTATCCGTTATTTAATACGGAGTATATATTTACCCCCGAGGTACACTTTGATCCATCACTTGCCATACCCTTTTATTTAATCCAGTTTTGTAATTCGGAACACCCGAGTTATTAAAATCCATCATCCACTTTAATAAATACAATAATCTCCTTCACTATTTTGATTAAACCAAAACTAGTATATTTTATTATATATATATAACAGGAGTGCGAGCTTTCGCGCTCATTTTAGTCCAAAAATTTTGAAATCGGTCAACATAATATTATATAATAATTCCTTATAAAAAATTCTAGCCTTCCTAATCATTCCTTATTTATGGCTAAAATTGACAAAATATTCAAAATATGATTCTATTCCTTATTATACACGGAAATTAATTAAATATTTTATTCAATTCCATTCATGTATGGATTCCTTATTTATGTACATATATTAACAAAATAGTCACACGGAAAGTAATAATTATTAAACAAAATATTAGTTATTATACCACGCAATTCAATTATGGTTCAAAATATTTTAATCTTGCGTATTTTTTTTTATTTTATATCCGTAAGCAATCAAATTACTATATGATGTTTATTATAGTATTCAAAAAAATATTACTATATTATGTTAATGTACGTAATTAAATTTCTCTCATGATAATATTCAAAAAAAATTTCAACAATCAAATTACTATATGATGTATACTATAGTATTCCAAAAAAATATTACTATATTATGTTAATGTACGTAATTAAATTCCTCACATGATAATATTCAAAAAAAATTCCAACAATCAAATTACTATATGATGTATATTATAGTATTCCAAAAAAATATTACTATATTATATTAATGTGCGTAATTAAATTCCTCTCATGATAATATTCAAAAAAAAATTTCAACAATCAAATTACTATATGATGTATATTATAGTATTCAAAAAAATATTACTATATTATGTTAATGTATGTAATTAAATTCCTCTCATGATAATATTTCAAAAAAATTCCAACAATCAAATTACTATATGATGTATATTATAGTATTCAAAAAAAATATTACTATATTATGTTAATGTACGTAATTAAACTCCTCTCATGATAATATTCAAAAAAAATTCCAACAATCAAATTACTATATGATGTATACTATAATATTCCAAAAAATACTAATATATTATGTTAATGTACGTAATTAAATTCTCACATGATAATCTATATCTATACTATATATAAAAATAATATCCTCCTCCAAAATTTTCCCGCCCTAACGTAAGGACATTTTAGTAATATGGTAATTATTATGATAGAATTTATTACGATAACAAAAATAGTTCATATTTAGTAATTAGCTTTGTATAGAGAAGCAGTTTTCTTTCAATTGCAACTTCATTAATCTCATTTCTTAGCACCGGCTGTCAAGCATTATTTTTAATTGTCTATATTATTTGATTATTACAAACTGATGTGATAGCAGTCTTGCAACTATTGTGTTACATTAATTTTATTTATCTGATTACATATTGATTCTATAATCTTGCATCATTTTATTTGATTACAGAGTGCTTAACGACTGAGCTTATGACATATTATTTGGTTTTTAGTAATAATATAATTAACGTTTTCAAAAAAGTAATAATATAATTAATAAAAAAATTAAGTCAATTAAATATGTATATGTAATAGTAAGAAGAAATCATACCCTATATATCTATATAACTTCAAATCAATCAATATATAATTATATATGTACGTTAGGCAATTAGGAATTATTATAATTATATAATTAAAAAAATTGTAACGTATATATATATATATATAGTTAATATTTAAATATCTATAAGGAAATTATTATACTTTCCTTTTGAATTAGTCTTTTCCACATATAAATACAAATTTCTAATCCTTTTAAAATAAAAAAAAAAAACTATGGGTTGTTAAATTATTTAAAAATGTTAAAAGATTAATTAGACTTTCCTTTTGAAAACCTTTAAATTATTTAAACTTTAGAAAGATTAATTAAATTTTTTCTATAATAATTACAATTAATTCATTCAAATATGGATGAGAAAGAAAAAAATAAAATATGATATGATGAAAATGAATATAGTTAATCTATAAAAGTATAGTGTAATAATTTAGTAATAATAATTGCCTAATAATTATAATGGTAATTAATTAAGCTAAACATTGGTCGTTTAATTTATTTTTATAATAATTATAATTAAATTATTTCTCATTGTCCTATATTTATTTTAGTAGTAATATAATATAATTATATAAGTCATATTACATATCGATCTTTTAAAACTAATTATATTGTAGACAAATAAGTCATATATTGTTCAATTAATTAAGTAATACTTTTGCACTAATCTTATAATCAAATAAATGTACACGTTCAATATTAGGATTTTTTATATTTTCATCTTTATTTTTATTATTTAAATATATAATAAAAAATTTATCCATGCACCGCACAGGTAATTGGACAATTATTATTTGCTCTAATTCAAGAAAGGAAAACATAAGAAAACATAATTGATCCAACCAATTTTATCAATTGTTTTTATATAATATTCGATGTTATAATTTATATAATTGTATATCGATCCAAATATTCTAAAATTATTATAACAAATCAATTCCGTGCAACGCACGGATGAAAATACTAGTATATATATAGCCGTCATAATACATTAATTAATAATTTAATACAGAGAACGTCATTAATAATCAATCATTTATTAATATATTCTCAAATTAAACTAAACAACATAATAGCGTCTTGTAGTCTTTGTTTATTTGGAGTAGATTACCTAACAACTTTGTGTCTCCCTTGTCTTATAAATTAATGTTTATTCCCCTCAGCCTGTTAGCTTTGTCTTCCTACTCTCCATTATCCTCCCCACCAATCACTCTCCGCCGTGTCGCCGCACCCAAAATGACCGGCGTGCATATCCTAATCTTCCCCTACCCTGCTCAAGGCCACATGTTACCGCTCTTAGACTTCGCTCACCAACTTGCCTCCCGTGGCGTCACAATTACCATTCTTGTCACCCCAAAAAACCTCCATCTCTTAAACGCCCTTCTCTCCGTCCACCCTTCCATCGGAACCCTCGTTTTGCCTTTTCCGGCGAATCAAAATCTCCCGGCCGGCGTCGAGAACGTCAAGGAACTCCCGCCCGATGGTTTCCGCCACATGATGCGGAATCTCCGGGAGCTTAGGGGCGAAATCGTCGAGTGGTTTCGCCGCCACCCTTCGCCGCCGACGGCCATAGTTTCCGACCTGTTCCTCGGCTTCACCAACGACGTCGCCGCCGAGGTCGGCGTCCGCCGCTACGTTTTCTCTTCCTCCGGCGCCTTCGCCCTCTCCGTTATTTATAGTCTCTGGCGAGAAATGCCCAAGAGAGAGAATCCTAACGACGACGGAGAGGTTCTCCGGTTCCCGGATATTCCCAGCTGCCCGGAGTTTCCCTGGTGGCAGATATCTCCGGTGTACCGGAACTACGCCGACGGGGACCAAAATGATGAATTCTTCAGAGAATGTTTTCTTGCCAACATACTGAGTTATGGACTCGTGTGCAACTCGTTCACTGAGTTGGAACGTGTTTATTTTAAGCATTTAATGGAGTATTTGGGCCATGATAGGGTTTGGGCCGTAGGCCCATTACTGCCCTTGGAAAAAGGGCAAGCAGAGAGAGGTGGGCTTAGTTCAATCTCAACTACTGATATAATATCTTGGCTTGACTCTTGCCAAGATAACTCTGTGGTGTATGTTTGCTTTGGTAGTCAATCAATTCTAACCAATCAGCAGATGGAAGCAATAGCATTGGGGTTGGAGAAAAGTGGGGTAAGGTTTATATGGTCAACGAGGGGCCCGACGAAGGGACACGTGGAAGAAGGATATAACTCGATACCTCCTGGTTTTGAAGATCGTGTGGCGGGGAGAGGGATGGTGATCAAGGGATGGGCACCGCAAGTTTTGATACTCCAGCACCAAGCCGTTGGTGCATTCTTAAGTCATTGCGGTTGGAATTCGACGTTAGAAGGAATAGTAGCTGGAGTTCCGTTGTTAACTTGGCCAATGGGGGCCGATCAATACACTAACGCAATTCTCATAGCGGATGAACATAGAATTGGAACTAGAGCGAGTGAGGGTGACGAAACGGTTCCTAACTCGGACGAGTTGGCTCAAATACTAATTGATTCTCTGAGTCAAGAAGGGAAAGGAGTTGAACAGAGAGAGCGTGCATTACACTTGCGCCAAACAACAATGGATAGTGTCAACAAGGGTGGAGATTCATTCAACAATTTGGAGGACTTTGTGATGCACTTGTTTGAAGAGGCTTCCAAAATGTAAACACCATGCCCAATAGGCAATAATGTATAAGTTCGAAATTGAAAGGGTTAATAAATAAATGTCTTTTTCAAAATTAATAAAAAAATGTTTTAAACTTTAAAAAAAAAAAAAAAAAAGGTGCTAGTGTCATTTAACTATTGTTGAAAATCAGTTTTTTTTTTTAAGTGAATTTAAAATGATGTTAAATATTTCCAATGAAATGTTATGCTTGTAGCAAATTTAAACAGCAAACAAACACTCTGGGGTGTTTGGTTAATACTATACCACGTAACCTTAGGAATACGAATATGGTAATAATTGTATATCATTTTCTCTTGTTTGGTTCAATGGAATATGAGATTACTATAAGAAATTTAATATTCCTATACTTTTTTTTTTTTGTTCATTTTTTGGTAGCTTTCATGGGAATCACAATCCCCACCACATTCTTAAATTATGTGAGATTCTCAAGAATGTTACATTATCTCAAAATACCGATCCCTTGCACCAAACACCCCTTGTAGTATTCTAGAGTATCGAATCACATGGAAGTAAGAGCATCAAGCACTAACTACTAGCCTGCTATTGACAATAAGTTAATCATAATAATGTAACAAGTAAAATTGAATTAAAATGAAGTAAACAATTTACTATCATAAGTGAGACAAATAAATCGAAAGATGCAAGTGAGTGAGAACGTGAGATAGATCTTTGGGCGTGTTTAATTATCTAGGTGAAATGTGGATTTTGGTCTCAACAAGTGTGGAGAGTTGCAAACCAACATGAAAGAATTGAAGTACTTCCATAATCCCAAGGTACAAGAATTAAGTGCAATTATAAGTCTCATCAAGACACAATAAATAAGCATGTAATTTGAGCTTTTAACCACAAACATCAACAATATGAATCACAAATTGCAACACAAGATAATTTATATTAAAAAAAAAACTAAAGAAAAACAAAACAAAACAAAACAAAACCAAATAAACATTTCATTAGGCATTGATGGACTAGAACACAAATTAAAGGTTCATTAACACTATATACCTAAAAATTCCAAAGTGTTCTTAGCCACCAATAACTAAAAATGTCTCAAATACACAAATTTTAAAAGAAAATACAATGAACAAAAAATTATGTAAAGCAAAAAGGCAAGAGATTCTCTCAAAAGGAGTTCTCCTCCCAAACTTCTCCTTAGCCTTTGGTGTAGCCTGAATCTTACTGCATCTTCTTGACTTGATGAGATTCCTCTTCTCAAAAAATGTTGGCCCTTCCTTTTCACCTTTAGACAATGGTGAACTCTAGTATCTCTCACTCTCTAGCCTCAACCGAGTTATGCCATGCCAAGGTTGGGTTTTGAGGAGAAACAAAAGCTTTTATAGTAGGAGCAAAGGAAGGATAAAAATGAAAATGTGTAGCTATAAAATCGTATATCTATAGCATTTTGTCACTACGTCAAAGTCTTATCTCACCGCATCAAGCAGTTGAAGTAACAAATCCTAAACATTTTGTCCACTCTCACCATAACAAGATTAAAGTACTCTACAACACAACTTCAACTCTCATGCTAGTTTTGACCCGTTTAACGTTAGAACTAGTTGGCTTTATGATCTCCTAAAGAGTTGTAGTCCCTTGGGTTGTATTTACAATTCCAATAAAATCCTCTCAATTGAATCTTTCTAAATCAAATTATGAACAAAATATCAAGCAATAGTTATTTAATTTAATTTTGGGCAAGAAATATAACTTTGTGTTATTTTGTCTAGCATTTGCATTGGTTTTTCTATATTAACTAAGATCACTCAAAGCTCCAAATTTAAACTCATTAATGAGGTTTTCATACTCAAACAGCATCCTTCATAGCTCCTTTTCGTCTAATACAATGCAGTATCTGTTGATAGGAAAGGTTTGATGCCACTGGACTACAAGGTCCTTGGCAGTTTCATCTATTAATTAATTTAAATGCATGTATTTTAATCAATTTAGCACAATGTATGTATACTTTGAACAAGTCAAAGAAAAATACAAAACAAGTGCTAAAGTGTGCTCAAAATATGTGTGCATCTACTTTCCAAGAAAAAATCCCAACACCAAACATAAAAATAAAATTAGGGGTAAATTTCCGAGTGTCAACGTAGTTTTGATAGTTAAAATCTAACTATTTAATAGGCCCGATAAGTCAAAACATGTACTCCGTTATTTTTAGTGTGGGCAAAGAATGTGCATCTGACTAGCTACATGGTTTCTATTATTCACTCAATTTTATTTCATTTATTTGTCTAATTCCACTAACAAAGGTTAATTTAAATTACTTATAATCCAAGTTTTTAAGTTAATAAATTTAATATTAGTAAATAAATTTTAAAAATATATTTATCAAAGTTTCCATAAAATAAAAAAAAACAAATAAACATTTCAAGGTTATTTATAAAAAATCAAAGAAAATGAATAAATAAACAAGTATCAGTTTGACTGTTTGCCCTAAAATGTCATTTTGACCTCTAAATCTAGTTTCACTTTTAATCCATGTATATAAACAAGTTAATACATGTTTTGGTCCCTCGACTAAAGACTATTACTTAATTTTGTCCTTTAATATAAAAATTATCTAATTTTGTCCTCTAAGTTTTAAAATTACTCTCAATTTGATCCTTCATTAGATTTTTAAGTGGAGAGCAAACTTGGCAATATAATCCACCTCAATGAGAGTGGCAACACCATGAACAAGTAACGCAGAGCTAAACCGTGTAGATCTGCCCGGAAAGCGAGAACCCGGAAGCCAAAGTTCCTTAGCCTGCGCCTCCTGCTCGCCGGTGATAAGAGTGATGGTCCTCAGGCGGCGAGATCGGATGGGGTGCCTGAATTATAGGAGTCCATGATGACGTCCAATCATGGTTGCAGTAGGCGCTAGCTAGGCGTTAGTCGAGCGGTAGACTAGCGCCTAAGCGGTCTAGGCGGTTCTAGGCAGCGACCTATAAAAACAAAAAATTAATACATGTGTGTGGGTGTATGTCATATATTATATTATATATTTTATATGTATAATATATATATATATATATATATATATATATATATATATATATATATATATATATATATCTTACTTCTCTTACTTATACAAATAAATAAACTTAAATATATATAAATATAATAATAAAATTAACAAGGCGGACTCGCTCGAGTTAACTCGGCTAACTCTGCCGAGTTGGGCGAGTTAACTCGGTCAAATTTGGCCCAGTCGGTCGCCTACTCGGCCGCTAGGCGGCCGGCCACCTAGGCGGATGCCTAGGGAGCAATTCGCCTCAGTCTAGGAGTGCCTAGGCGGGGATTTTTGCAACAGTGCGTCCAATAGGCGCTCACAACTCAACTTATTCCCGTTGCTCCCGAAGAATTTGATAGTGGAGAAAAACGCGGCCCAAGAAGAGAACTACTAGCTAGAACGGGAACCGTCAAATTATTTGATTAAATGAATAGTTCATATTATTTTAATTTTAATATTTTTTATTTTCTTACTTTACCCTCTATTATATTATTTTCTTTCCTTAAATAACCTCGCATTCCGTTAGTATAAACTCTAGTAACCGAATATTCCGTTAACTATTTCTTATTCTTAATTTACATTTCGATGTAAAAGTATTACATTTTTCATCAAAAGTATTACATTTTCCCTTATAAGTAATGTTGGCAAGTGTTTAATTTGTTACTTATAAGGAAAAATATAATACTTTTAGTGGGAAAATGTAATACTTTTAATCAAAATGTAAAAATATTACATTTTTCTTCAAAAATATTACATTTTCTCGAATAAGTAATAAATATTTTGGCCATGTTTTGTAAATGGTTGTTAGCTGATTGGTTAGATGGTATAACTAGTTGATAATATTAGGTGATTGTAGAAAGGTGTTTATTGTGCATTCGTTCTCAGTTTGTTGTGCATTCGGTCTCAGTTTGTTGTGCATTCATAGTGTGAATGTTGTGCATCTTGCCCACTTTGTTGTGCAGTTGCATTCATAGCCGTTAGGTCAGTCCAAATGGATGATCTAGATTAGTCCACAAGGTCCTCACCTAATGATAGGTCTTCACTTGATGATAGGTCCTCACCTGATCCGGAACCTATAAATAAATAAATAAATAAATAAATAAATAAATAAATATATATATATATATATATATATATATATATATATATATATATATATTATATTTATCTATTTATAAAAGGTACTCCTTACGTCCCATTTTATGTGTCTGGTTCAGTTAACGAGACTTGACTGAAACTAGTTTTAATCCAATTTTCCATAATATTAAGTTTAGTATTAATATACAAAATTTATTTATTTAGAAACTACACTAAAAGTATTAAAGAAAAGAAACAAAAAAACAAATAGTTGGTTTGACTAATGAATAGTAAGTAGGACAGATAAAATGGGACAGAGAGAGTAATTATTAACCATTTGTTTTAGTTAATCTCGCTCTTAATTTAAAATAGTTAGTCTATCAACCAATTTTGACATATTTAACCACAATTAGTTGTTTGATTTGGTTAAACAATCGATATAAGTGTTTGGATAATTAGTTTTTAGTAACAGTTTATTGCTCCAAAAGGTTAAAATTCAAAAAGCTACTCAAATCAGCTTTTTTGATTAGCTGTTTGAGAAAGTCATTTTGCATATAATCAATTAATTTACCAAACATCTTTTTACAATCAACTAATACTATCAACTAATCAAATTCACTAACCCAATCAGTTAACAGCTATCAGCCAACAACTATTTACCAAACGCCCCATTGAATAGTGAATAGTGATGTTTTAAAGTTTTTAAAGAAAATTTTTAAGATGTTTTGAAGCTTTATTATATAGATTGTGAAGTTTAGATGTACTACGGTTCCAAGTCAAAAGAAGTCACTATCAAAATTTTGTGAATTTCTTATTAATATTTAGAATAACTAAAAAAAATCTTAATTGTTGGTTGGGAAAAGAGTTTCTAACTAAATTTAGAATGCCAAAAATCTTACATCACTAAATTAAGTTATCCAACAAATTAAAATTGGTCAAAAAATTTAGACATGATATTTTAGTTTAATTTACAATTTTCATTGCACTTATTATATATTTCCGCCTACTTTAAGTGGTCAGAAATGTTCTATCAACATTGAAAAATTAAATAAGAACATTCTTAATATTTGTCAACTTTTAATAAAACATTCAAAGATGAGGGACGAAATGAAACTCATACATATGGTCAAAGGTCAAAGAGAAAAGAATATTCAAAGCTCATACCATCCAAATTAAGATAGGCTGTCAAGTTTTTATGCAATTCTCTTGCTAACTTTATTCTAGATTATTGTAGTGGACAATTGGCATTTATACCATTGTTTCCTTTTCATAAAAACTTATCCATATCATCAACGATGAACACACTAACTATATTGATGATGACGAAATGTTTTTAACATTTACAAATTGTGTTTCTCCGTTTTCTAGCCGCCAATCACATTATGTCCCGAGTGACTCTCTTGTGAAACCGTGACAGATCGAATTTAGATGAAAATGTAATACTTATATTAAAAAATCTAATATTAATCAGAAATAAATTAAAATATAAAAATATTACGTACATTTTTTTTTCAAAAGTACCTACACTTTTCCTTATAAGTAATAAGTATTTTATTCCTGATTATACTAACCAATTGCTTCACTATTGACATTGTCGCCTGAAATTGTTGCATGTCCCCTGAAATTGTCGCGGGTGTCGGAAATTGTCACCGGAAATTTTAAAATTAGGTTAATTGCTCTTTTTTCGGTTTCAATGGTTTAATTGCTTTGTTTTTCCGAGTTCGGTGGTTTATTTGGAGGTTATTTGAGTTCGATGGTCTAATTGCTTGTTCCCAAATAGTATGATGACTTATTTGTAATTTATTCCTATAATATTATACTGAGTATGTTGTATTCTTGTTGAATAGAAAGAGAAGCTAGGATAATATGTATCAACACACTCATGAACGGAAAAAATAGAACTGGAGCATCTGTTTGTGCAAAAACTCAAATAAAAAAATTGTTGTAAATAATATTTCTAATATAACTTCTATTAAAATAATTACATGGAATATAATTATTTTAGTAAATGAAAATTCTTTATTTTATTTTGTAGGATACAATGATTAAACTAAGACGAACTCAATCTAATGCAACGGATGTAAAGTATAGTTGTGGTTGAAGGCCACCGAGAGTGTAAAGAAGGGAGGCTATTTATATGACTTTGGCTCAGATACTCAACACTAATTTTCGAAAGCTTCAAGCCAATCAAAATCTAAGTATGGAGCCATCTTCGAATGCAGCTTTGATGGCTAATATTCAACATATGAGGGAAGAAAATAAAATGTTTCAATAAGAGAACAAGTTGATTCGGGCGGTAATTGAAAAGATGGGTGCTATATTTGCACAACTCAGTGCAAATTCTGAGTGGTTAACTTCCTTAATTAAACTTGAACAACAACTCCACCTCAGCAAATGAAGAAGAAACGTAAGCCCCTTCCGATGAAGATTAGCTACTTTATGTTTTCATGACTTTTTTTAGTGTATCGTAATAGTGTATTGTTGAAATATGACACTATTTTTTGTTGTAAATGTTTAAATATATTTTCATTTTGAAATTAAGTAGTGTGTAGATTACTTTATTGATGACTTAGAGTTTATTGACAACAAGTAGAAATAAAATTATGACTATATCAAAATAATAAAAGCACTTTCTAGTTTTGGGTTTTCTTGTCAACTGTGGTCGCAATTTCCAACCAACAGTTGGAAGGAATTTAACATAATAAAAGACCGGAGATTTCCATCCAACGGTTGGTCGTACAGTTGGAAGGAAATTCACATATTATACTAGGAGAGTTTTCCGGCCAACTACAACAATTGGACGGAAAATACGAGAATATAAAATGGTGGATTTAGCCTCTGGATTTTCCATCCAACATTGAGTTGTTGGTCACTATTTCATACCAACATGTAGTGTTGGACAAAAATTCTGACAATGAATTTTCTACATTTTAATTTTGGCCGGTATGTTGGTTGGAAACCGTTTTACCGATCAAAAATACATGTTTACCGTCTAACTTCCGTTGGTCGGGTGAGATTTTCAACCGTAGAAAACAAATAAATAAAATGTAATTTCACTTTTTATTTAATAAAAAAGGTTAATTATTTGTTAATCCTATCTCTTCCAATCATATGTTCAACGTTTTATAATATATTACAATCAATTAATATGTTAATATTCACTAAAACTTACAATATGTAGCATATTATAATGTTTAATTTGTAAATAAACAAAATTGGATAAATACCCCATTATATAGTGTACTGAAATATACTTATCTAAAATAATTTTTACTTGAAATTGAGGTCTAAGACATATATAGAAGATACACTTCATGTCTTCAGGGCCAAATTTTAGGGTGTGCAAGATATGCGACTGCACAGGACTCCAAAGTTTTGAGCGTCCTTAGTCCAGTCATTACCTAATAGTTAGTATATGTATTTGTGATATATTGGCCCAAAATTAGATTTTTTGCATTTTTCTCTTTGCAATTTTTTTTCAATTCGCAGTTTATTTATACTTTGATAGGACCTCACTTATTTACCAGCATAGGCCACGCAAATAAAAAAAATCGGCGCTGCATGTGTTATACAGACTCTACAAAACCCTTATCAACAAGTTGCATTTCATATGCTCAACTCATACATATTAATCAAATTCATAAATTGAAAGAGTTATTCTATGGTAGTAGCAAAAGAGACTAGTGCTTTGCAATCCTTATACATATACCACTTTATAAGGAGGGGCAAATTATTAGCGTCCACACAGTGCTGTGTGGACCATAACAAAAAGTATATTTTTAATATGCTAAATATACATTATTTGTTTATTGAATGTACATTATACAATATAATGTACACAAATAATGTGCATCCCCTTAATACAATATACATTTTTAATATACTAATTAAAAATACATTATTTTTATATTGAATGTACATTATTTGATAATATAGTCCACACAGATGTATTGACCATTCGGTTTAACATTAGCGTTCGGTTCGGTTCGGTTTTAAATGGTTCAATTCTGGTGACTGGAATTAAATTCCAGTTGACTGGAAAATTTTTAGTTCGCAATTTAAGAACAAGAAACTAATGAAGAACTCAAATAGGGAGATATTATATATATCTCCAAATTCAAGAACCCTAAATCAAAATGGAAAAATTAATACTCCCTCCGTCCCTAATTGTTTGTCTCATTTACTTTTTGCACGGTTTTTAATGCAACATAGCAAATGATATTAACTTTCCAATTTTGCCCTTCAAAAGTAGGTGTAATTTGTACAAAGTACAATTGTACTTATCTCATTAATGGTCTAAAAAGTTGAAAAGTCAAAAGGGTAAATTGGGAAATGTAGAATGATAGTTATGTTCAATTTTAGAAAGAGAACATTATTTTGGGACAAACTAAAAAGGAAAGTAAGACAGGTAAAATGGGACGGAGGGAGTAAAATTTAAAAATCCTAGAACAAGAACAATTAAAAAAACTCCAAATGAAAAACTAAAATATCAAAATCATACCCTAAAGGCCTAAATTCAAGAACCTAATGCGTAAGTCAAGCTATAGGATAGTATAAATTAACTACAAAAAGACTAAGGAAAAGATTACCTCGGCCATCAATGTGTTTAGACTTTAGAGGCGGTGCCATGCGGCGTGAAGTGGTGAGGTCGGAGTCTTGGAGATCTGCATGTGACGCGCGTGAGGTCGGAGAGCTGTGTGCGTGAAGTGGTGAGGTCTCAGACACTCAGGTCCGACAATTGCGTGGGACACTACGACCGTGGATTGACTTAGGCCTTACTGCCTTAGGGTTTGTTATAATTAATTATTTAATATATAATATATATCTATATATATTTTTTTTAAAAACGATCGGTTTCTACACAATTGTGACCGAACGGTCTTTCGGTTCAGTTTGAGTAAACCGAACCGGTTTGCCCAGGCCTAGTTTATATTTTTATAAGGTATGTTACTAACAAGGTGTACTTGTTAATTAATGGAGTACTGACCAAAGAAACATGTGCGCTTACTAAAAAAAGAGTAAACTAACAAATAGTCAAAAGATGATTTCGATTATTATTACGGATATATCAGAGTATTATTTTTTGTTTTGAAAAACACAAATTAAAGCTAGATTCCAAATAGTAGGAAACTAACATTGGGGTTTCGAGGAAACAGGGTACTCTTTTGGTTTTCGTCGTAATCTACCAGCCAAATTTGAACTTTCCTTTCCACCCAATTCAACAAGCTAAGCTGTAGACACTAATATAAACTCCATTATATCTCTTCATTCCAAATATCAGATTATATATATTTCCATCATCGAGGAATAAAAAAGAAGCAATCTTGAATTCTTGATATGATGCAGAAAATGGCAGCTTCTTGGCTTAACTGGAACATGGAATCCTACCCAGACTACCAAGATTTCTTCCTTCTTCCCTTCCTGCTTCTCTACTTCCCCACGCTGCGTTTCATTCTCGACAGATCAATCTTCGAGGTATATTATATTACCCAGGCTCTGATACCACTTGTTAGTTCAAGCACTTATCATATTACGCCAAAAGCTATACCAGCTAGTAGCGAATCCGCAGCTTTATTTCCTTATACAGCCACAATTTCAAAAGGCGGTGTGTTAGGACTTGACCCTTCGGTCTTCGTCCAACAATCCCTTAGCATTTGCTGCTGGATTTGGCCTTTCATCGGCCTCTGTACAACATTTACAAACCGTCACAATTGCAAGGGACAAGGTGGGCCTTTTAAGCCTTCTTCTAACAATCTCCTTGTTAGTGTTAGATTTGGCCATTTACCCGCCTCTGCCTAACATTTACAAACTCTTCTATATATGATGTTGATGATAAGTGTACTGTTGCAGAAAATGGCAAGAAGGATGATATTAGGGGCAAAACATGGCAATATGGAAATCAAGAAAGGTCCAAAGAGGAAGAAGATTGACAAGTTCAAAGAATCCGCGTGGAAGTTCCTCCATTACTTTTCTTCAGAAGCCTTTGCACTTTATGTTTGCTATGATGAACCATGGCTCACCAACACAAAATACTTTTGGATGGGGCCCGGTGACCACCTTTGGCCAGATCACAAATACAAGTAAGCTAAGCTAAAACCTACCTTTCTCTCTCATCACTTTTATAAATTATGTTAACCTTTTGGCAACTAAAAGAAATGTTTAGGTTTATTTATGTCCCACCAAAATATCTTCTTCATTTCGATGGTTAGAAAAAATTATCATGTTTAAAGATGTATTTACAAGAACAATTGGCCTGGGGTAGTTGTTCATTATTTCAACCACTATCCAACTGGTCATTTGAACGAAATGTAGTGGACTACTAAGATTTGGTGGGATGTGTGCAATTAGAGCAGTCCAATTTCACTACCGTACCACCACTCTAGTCAGTGGCGGAGCCACAATGGGAGCAGTGGTAGCAACTGCCCCCACTCACCCTACCCTCACCCTATATATAGTCCTTATATATATATACATTTTTAGATATAAGTATATGAAAACATATATAAATAAATAATTGACTAGTTAGCTAAGTTGGTTGGCGTTATGTTTCATATATTGTCATTTTTTTTAATACTACTGACTCTGTTATAATGCAGTATTTGTTCATTACTATTTACTACTTTCTCAACCTATTGAAGCACAAAGAGTCAATATTGTCTCCACTAAGGCTCGAACCCAGAACCTCTCATATAAGGGAGCAACTTGGTGCTACCTCTTTTATATTTCGCCTTCTGAGATATTTTTCTGGCTCCACCACTGACTCTAGCGTACATTAACCTATGTCTCTTCTCAGTTAGTTAACTCATTCTTTTTATTAACAAAATAATGTATGTTAAGCAAAAATAGTTAACTAAATTTAGGTGCAACATATATGATTTGAGGGGTAAAAGCAAATATAATTTGCATATATATGTGGTTAAAGGTTGATTGCGGTAAATTTGAATGTAATAAGTGTGTGCATAATATTGGTGATGATCAGGCCAAAGATGAAGGGATATTATATGTATGCTGGAGGGTTCTATATTTACTCCATTTTTGCATTGGTGTTTTGGGAAACAAGACGTTCTGATTTCGCAGCACAAATGGCTCATCACATAACATCAGTCTTCCTCATTCTCTCTTCTTATATTTTGAGGTATGTATATATAGTAGCTACAATTGTAATTTTAGTTTCTAAGTTATTGTTGAATAGTGATTTTTCATCTATATTTCTCTTGTGTGCATATATATATATATATTGTTAAACCACGAGGTGTCCTGAGCATGTCATAATTGTAGGAGAGGAGTTCAAACTCCCGACCTCTCTTAAGGGATGAGAGTGCATAGCCACTCACGCCAACCAAATTGATTTTTATGTGTCCATACAAATTTCCTTTAAATTTCAAGAAATTGCATAAGAGTTAGGACAAAAAATGCAACCTTGCTCAAAACTTAAAAACTAGAAAAGTATGAAGAGTAATATGCATATATTCCCATTCTTTATGTCATTTTTGCTCCTTGCTTACATAAAATACTCTGACTCATCTAAAAATAATGTGAACCACAGTTTTTATTATTTCGATCTTTATTTTTTTATCAATAAAATCATGATACATAGTTAGAATTTTACTCACCGGAGTGTGTGTATCCTTCTTCGAGTAAGAATGTGGGCTCAAAAGGCAACGGTCCTATTTGGTAAATGGTTGTTAGCTGATTGGGTTGGCTGTTTGGGTTAGAAGTATGATTTGTTGATAACATTGGCCGATTGTAGAAAGTTGTTTGATAAATTAGCTGTTAGCTAATAGCTGTTTGGTATAATTTCTCTTCTCAAAAAGCTAATTGAAAATGCTGCTTTGAGTAGCCTTTTGAATTTTAGCATTTTGAAGTTACAAAAAGCTTGTTATTTACCAACTAATAGTGGTCAAATAAGCCAAAATTGACTGATAGGCTGATTATTTACCAAACAGGGCCAACATCTTTTAACATTTGAGAACCATAAGTGCACACAACACAACTATGAAAGAAAATCACTATTCAGATGTTATACATAAAAATACCATTCTCCTTATTTGATCTAGAATATATATATATATATATATATATATATATATATATATATATATATATCATGTGAATGCAATTTTAGACTTATAATCAGACTGAAAAGGAATTAATGTTCTTACTGGAGCAGCAACATACTTACTGGAGACAAAGGGCCAAAGAACATTGGTTTAAGGGGGGAGATAACAATACAAAATATTTCCATAACTCTGCGAAAAGTAGGAAACGGAGGAATAAGGTGGAGAGATTACAGTCTGAGAACGGAAATTGGGTGGACGATCCTGATGAGATGGGAAAGGTGATGACAGATTATTTTGATAATTTGTTTACATCCGAACAAGGAGATATGGAGGAGGTTATTGAGTGCATTAACACAAAAGTTAAACCTGAGGATAATATCAGACTTCTTCGTCCAGTTAGTATGGAAGAGGTCCGTGTGGCTGTCTTCCAAATGCACCCGGATAAATCACCTGGTCCAGATGGGCTTAACCCGGGGTTCTTTCAACATTTTTGGGATATAGTCGGAGGAGATGTAACGGTGTTCTGTAGACGGTTCATGGAAACTGCCAAGCTCCCGGTTAAGGCTAATAATTCATTTATTGTCTTGGTCCCGAAGAAAGCTAAACCGGAAGCCATGAAGGACCTTCGACCTATTGCGCTGTGCAACGTCCTGTACAAAATTGCGGCAAAAGTGTGCGCAAATCGTATGAAACCGATGCTTGAGGGCCTTATATCTAACGCTCAGAGTGCATTTGTGCCAGGGAGATTAATAACTGATAATATTATGCTAGCCTATGAGGCTCACCATTTCTTGAAACGAAAGACACAAGGAAAAGAGGGTATTGCAGCTTTAAAAGTGGACATGAGCAAAGCATACGACAGAGTGGAGTGGAGTTTCCTAGCAGCAGTGTTAGCGAAATTGGGCTTCAGTAAGCGGTGGTGTGACATTCTACTTGAAACAGTGAGGTCCGTGCAATATCACATCCTGCATGAAAATCGTCAAATAGGGCCAATTGTACCAGGGAGAGGGCTTCGACAAGGGGATCCCCTATCCCCGTATTTATTTCTATTTGTGACTGAAGGTCTAAGTGCGCTCATTGATAGACAAATAAATATTGGCATGTTGCATGGTGTGCGTGTAGCGCGGGGAGCTCCACAGATATCACACCTCCTATTTGCAGACGACAGCTTTTTGTTCCTGAAAGCTAATCTGAATGAAAGCATGCGCATGAGGTGGGTGTTAGACACTTATTCTGCGGCCTCTGGACAGAAAATTAACTATGAGAAATCTCTTATCTGCTTCAGCTCTAATGTGGTGCAACAGTCAAAAGACGAGGTGGTCGGCTCGCTGGGAGTTTGCGAAGGAGATACATCTGGAAAATACCTGGGCCTCCCTTCTTTAGTGGGTCGAAAGAAGAAGGCAATTCTAGCTTTTATAAAAGATAGAATCCTATCTAGAATTCGTACTTGGAATGCAAAATTCCTATCCCGTGCAGGAAGAGAGATTCTGTTAAAAAATGTGATTCAAGCGATGCCATCATATGCAATGATGGTATTCTTGTTACCAGTCGGCCTGTGCAAGGAAATAGAGGCTATTATGAATGAATATTGGTGGACCGGAACAACAGGCAATGGAAAGGGCATTAAATGGAAAACTTGGGGTGCTCTGTGTACTCCAAAAACACAAGGAGGAATGGGATTCAGATGCCTTAGAGAGATGAACCTAGCTTTACTCGCGAAACAAGCCTGGAGACTCCTTACGATGCCAGAATCATTAGTAACTCGTGTGTACAAAGCCCGCTACTTCCCAAAAACTTCCTACTTTGAAGCACAAACTGGTAGTAATCCTTCATTTATATGGAGGGGCATGATTGAGGTACAAAATGTGTTGAAGAAGGGCTGTCGGAAGCGAGTGGGAGATGGCCGAAACACCATTATTGGAACCGACCCTTGGTTAAAGAACGACCATGAACCTTATGTTAGCACTGAGCTGCATGAATCTATTTTCGCTGCCCCGGTTTCCTCTTTGATGAATATGCAGGGTACAGGATGGGATGTGGACTGTGTGAGAGATATTTTTGATGTAAACGATGCTGCTAATATACTCAGCATCCCTATCAGTTCTCGCAAGCCACCAGATGCATGGGTATGGCATTGGAGTCAGAAAGGAGATTATACTGTGAAATCATGCTACAGATTGTTGGCGGCTGAAGCTGACGATTTGCGCCCATGGACGAAAATATGGAAACTGCAAGTGCCACCCAGAGTGAAGATATTTTGCTGGCAAATGGCATGTTCTTTTCTCCCCACACGAGATGCTCTGAATATAAAGCAAATACCATGCTTCTTAATGTGCCATATGTGTGAACGGGTTGTGGAATCTGCTTACCACTTGTTTGTAGAATGTCATATTGTAAAGCAAATATGGAATAAACTATTGGGAGGACTGCCAGGTATGTCACAAAACCATGACAGGGTAGCACACTGGTTGTTTGATTGCATAGGATGTTTAAGTGAGGAGAAGCTATGCAAATTGATCATGATATGCCATGGGCTTTGGAGCAGCAGGAATGAACGTGTTTGGAAGGGCACCCTTTTTGTTATGGAGACTGTAATTCATAAAGCTCTTTCCCTATGGGCTAACTGGAAGAATGCAAACATTGTGGAAAATAAACCAGGGCCCTTAGATGATAATATGCAGTGGAGAAAACCTGAACCTGGACGCATGAAGATTAATACAGATGCTGCTTTTAACTACGCAAACAACACCATGGGGTTGGGTATGGTCCTACGAGATGAAGAGGGGCGGTTCCTTGCTGCAAAAGGCATGAACATGCAAGGCACCTTCACGGTGAATGAGGCGGAGGCAGTGGGTATAAGAGAAGCTTTAAACTGGTTGAAGGAGATGGGTGTGGAAGAAGTTGATATTGAGACAGATTCCCAGACTGTCTACCATGCCATTCATGAGGACCTTTTTCATTCTGCTTTAGGTCTTTTAGTTGGTGATATTAAACAGTCTGCTTCGTTGTTTAATGATGTAGCTTTCCTTTTTGTTAAGCGATCTGCGAACTGTGCTGCCCACTCTGTTGCTAGGGAAGCCGCTTCTATGTCAGATTGCAGGGAGTGGGTTGATATCCCTCCCCCTTTTCTTGTTAAGATTCTGTCTGATGATTTAATGCATTAAGTTTTTTCTCTCAAAAAAAAAAAAAAAAAAAAAAAAAAAAAAAACATAATTAAAATAAAAATAAAAATAATTTCTGGTTTTGTGCAGGTTTGGGAGGGTTGGTTCAATGGTTCTACTACTCCATGAAGGGTGTGATGTGTTTATGGAATTTGCAAAGATGTCCAGATACAGCGGCTTTTATGGCTTGTCCGACTTTTCTTTTCTTGGTTTTGTGCTATCATGGATCATTGGCCGTCTAATCCTTTTTCCCTTCTGGGTCCTCAAGAGCACAAGGTCTATACATTTCTCAGCTCCCATGCTTCACTTAATTACTGAGTAATATTTATGATAATTGAGATGAAGCACATGCTTCAATTTACCGGTCATATTAAATTTATTTTTTTAAAAAAAAACTATTTATGAAAAAAAAAAAAAAAAAAACAATGTTCAATGTTTTCTTAAGGAAGTCTTCCGTTAATGTTTTTTCTTTTCATTAACAATTAAGACTTTAAAACATTACAGCTACGATGTAGTTTTCATCTTGGGCAAGGATAAGCACGGCAGAGCTGAAGTTTTATACTACTTTATGTTCAATGCTCTGCTGTTTGGCCTCATGCTTCTTCACATATACTGGACGAAGATGATCCTCCGAATGCTCATTGGAAAAATCCGGCATGGCCAGATCAGCGACGACGTTCGATCCGGTAAGAATATCTTGTTGCGCGGTTAAATATACGGTTTCCAACCAGCTTGGTTGGCGTTAGTGGTCCTTGTTCGGTGCACTTCATCCTTTAATTGCATAGGTTCAGTGCAAACAGTTAGGGCACTTTACCCTTTAAAGCACCTCGTGATCCAACAAAAAACACACTAGTTAAAACACTTCGTGGTCTAACAAGAACTGTTAGTTTCCTCAATTTTATCATCATATCTACTTGACATATTGTCTGGTTGCAGATTCAGAAAGCGATGATGATCACGATGACTGACGATCAACAATGGCCTGGGATTGAAGAGAGGCAGTGTTGTAAAAAGATTTGAATTATATTTTGTTCTGTCAATGTTTAACATTCATCTGTAAATAAACATATAAAGATTACTTTGAAATGAGTCCATAAAGCTCTTCACTTGGCATGGTGGACTGAGGGAAAAATGTCAAGATAAACAGTTCCCAGCAAGCAAACCAGATTAAAAAGATGATAATTTAGCAATCACTAACAAATGAAGCAGAGTACATTTCTAAGTACAAACTTCAAAACCATAAAATTTCAAAACATAGATGATGTTAGCTCACGAACTTCGGCCACAGCCTGATCATAATCTCCTTTCAATTTTTCTTGATCCTCCGGGCTGAGTTCTCCTTTAGCAGGCTTTGTTAACACCAATACACAGCATGTTGGCCTTTTTGTAGCTCCAGCATTTGCAAGATCCTGAAACAAATTTTTTGGCAATTTAGTATATGATATCTTCATAAATAACAACAGAAACCAGAGTTCCCTATTTGTTATTGATATGAACTAGAGTGATGTGTGCAAGTTGCAAGAACAAAAGCCTCATCAAAAGCCAGTGTTGTAAAAATCAGCCTAGCCAGCCGCCTAGGCACCTGACTCAGCCAAGTCAATCGAGGAACTTGTTAGCGCATCTTATATCATAAATCATGACAGCTAGGAGGAGGCCATAAGGTCCCTGCTGAATCAATCCAAAATGCCTTAGGAAATTTCCTGTTAAAAGTTAACCTCCACGTGATATGTTCAATTTTTTGAAATGCTACAACACTCTTCAAAAACCATAATTCAGGTAATCACACAAATAGTGCTCCTAGTTAAACAATTTTACAAGTTCTCAAATCGTCTCTAGTACTACCATCAAATGCTCATATATACACTAAAACTGGAAGCATTGAAGTTAATGGCATGCATTGGCCAATAAAGGAACCAAAGACAATCACAATTGAAAGAGTATTAGATAAAGATGGGGTAAATCAGGCTTACTTCTTTTGATGCAACATAAACATATGGTATATCAGATTCTTCACATAGGATAGGAACATGGGTGATCACATCAATTGGAGATATGTTCCCCGCAATCACACAAAACCTGCAATCACAACGTTATAAAATTTAAAATTTCAGTTTACAATATAAATAGCAGAACCCAGGATGTAGACTTTAATTGCAAGCTATTTAACTCTGCATAATATGCATACATGCTTTACTAATCACAAGCCAGAGAAAGTGTAAACTACCCCACTGAAATCCAGTTTTGTTTATCTTATATTCTTATTCATTAAACAGATCCACAAGATAAATGGATTTGGTTCCAATAATACTCGTAGCAAAAGCAATAGCTTAAGATTAAATTCACATACCTAATTGTTGTTGCAATAAGTTTCATACTCTGCCATACAAGGAAAAGATACTGTTTAACCATTTTTGTTTTTACATTGTATCTATATGATTCCTAAATAACTTTAGCTCTATACAAATTTATATTACATTAGATCCCTTTGTTCATTATGTCCACATGGGATAAACTGGACATCCATAAATATCCTTTCAAAGTTTCTCAAATTAGACTCATAAGAAATAACAGTGTCTAAAACATACACTCTAACATTACTTACATTAGCAATGGTTGGTTAACTGAAGTGAACTTTTACTAGTTCATATGGAAATAAGCACAGCAAAAAAATAAATAAATAAATAAATAAATAAAATAAAATAAAAAAAACACACACACACACACAGAAAAAATAACCCATTTTTAACCATGAAAATTAGAATTGTAACAAACACAAAAATCAAATAAATAAATAAGTATATAAATCATTCGTCAGCACAATCAAATTAAAATGAAGGTAAATCAAGGAAAGGAATGAGCTTGAGCTAACCCTTTGTGGCCACGACGAATGCTTTTGACCACCTCCTTCACACCTCTCTTCAAGCACTTGAGCTCCGCAGCTAATATCCAACGTCGGAAAAGAAAAGAGAAAAAAATTAAAATTGTGCCCCAAAAAAAAGAGTAAATTTGCATATACAGAGTCGGACTATGCATAAAGATGAATAGAGATAGACGGTCACACCTCGTCGGACGAGTTTGAAAGTGCGCTTGCTGAGCTTTTTACCGGCTAATGGTTTTGCAATAGGGGCGAGGGCCAAGACCTTCTTCTTCTCCCTCTCCTTCTGCGCACTTTTCTCTATTTCGCTGTCGCTTCCCATCTCTCTCTCTCTCTGTCTGTGGCAACGGAGCTAGGGTTTATGCGCGGCCAAGAGGTTCGACTTATAGGGTTTAAGCCTTTAATGTGGGTCGAAGATGGACCAAAATTGGGCCAATGTTTGGAAATCGGGTGAAAGGGCTTTATTGGCCTGTTAAGTTATTCTCAGTCCAAACTATATTCGAACAGTTGTTATGCCATGTACCCGGGTCTAAAAAAGTGTCGTTTTGCTTCAAAACAACACCTTTTGAATTTTTTTTTAAAAAAAATTGCTTCCTTTTTTCCAGTTTGTCTTCAAAATTTGTTCCTCTATATTCATAATTTTTTAACTCTATATTCACAATTTTTGAACTCTATATTCACAATTTTTGAACTCTATATTCACAATTACAGTACTCTATACTCACAATTATAAAACTTTATATTCACAATTACAGAAATTCTTGCAATTCTTGCAACATCGACTACAGGTACAGAATATGTTAACTGCAGACACATAACACACATAACATGTTTACCAACTTCTTATGTGTTTGCAATTAAATTATTTTGTACCTGCAGTTAACAATTTATGTGCATGTAATTATCATGTTATGTGTCTGTAATTACCATATTATGTGCAATCAATTTGTTTACAAGTACATAAATTATTAGCTTCAGGTTCACAATGCAATATGATTATATGAACCATTGAAGGTTTACAAGTACAGAAATTTCATATTAACTGTAGACACTAATTTTTGGATCAAGATTCAACAATCGTTATATTATGGATCATGGTCCATAGTGCAATATGGACCTGGTTCAATACACAGAATTCATGTTCATAATGCAAATAGTTAATGTTCATAATACACATACACATAAACAATATATAATGAAAACGAATTATGTGCATTATAAATATGAATTTGGGAATTATGTAATTGGGGACACATAAGCATTTTAGTATTATTTTGATCAAATAAGCATTTTAACTTACCATAGTAAAAGCCTTACTTAGCAAGAACTGAAAAGCTAGTTTTCTTTTCCACCTCAAAATCAACCTTATATACTCTAAATTAAAATAAATTAAAGGCCTTACTTAACAGGAACTGAAAAGCTAGTTTTCTTTTCCACCTCAAAATAACTCATATATACACTAAATTCACACAACAAATCTATTATCTATAGAGCTATACTACAGATAATTAATTTTATCTTTGAAAACAGTATAAAGTTACCAATTTCTATAATTCTTTCACTCCAAAGCCAACCAACAAGAACAAGAAACAAATTCTTTCACTCCAAAGCCAAACAAATTCTATAATTCTTTCACTCCAAAACAGTCTAAAGTCTTACAAATTTGACTGCACATTAAAATTTGAATGCTTAAAAGGGCAACTTTAGAAAGCTTATCAATATGAGATAGTTTATTGCAATCAATTTATTAACAGTATAAAAATTTAACTACTTAAATTAAACACTTATATTAACAATATAAAAATTTACATATTATTGATTTATTAACAGTATAAATATTTACATAATTAAACACTTCATAGTTAATAACATATTAACAGTATAAAAATTTAAAAAAAAAAATTAAAAATAAGATATTACATTATTACCTTACTGAGGAGTGACTGGCTGAGGGGCGACCAGGCTTCCAGCGAGACCGAGGTTAGGTGACTAGGTGAGAGGAGTGAGGGCGTCGGCCGCAGTCCGCAGAGTGTGAGGGAGACAGGGAGAGGAGCTAGGGCGTTGGCGTCCGAGGACGGAGAAACAAAAACCAAGAGCCGAGAGGCGAGAACAGCGAAGTGATTAGCGAGGGCAGACTGTGGAGTGGAGAAGCGTAGAACTTAGAAGGCGAGAAGATGAGCAGATCTGATTTAGGGTTAGAGACTTCAGCTATTTTGTATTAGGCTATTGGGCTTACATTAATTCATTTCTTTTGGGCTACACATGAATTCAAGCACTTGGGCACTTGGCACTATGAGTGGGCTTATATATATATATATA
>NC_044926.1:10281926-10287685 GCF_003576645.1 Ipomoea triloba | reverse complement strand
CTGTTAATAGACAATTTCAATAATGAGTCCTATGGTTTTGGTGGGAGGATGCTGGTTTTTCTCTGCTTTAACTTCACCTTAACATCAATACCACCGTCAATAATAGCCTGAAATACAATCTGCAATTCCCCTCCAATCTTTCCCTTTCCTTGGTATATAAACCACATTATGAATATCATCAGCCAAGGCTCTTTGAGCTAGCACTTCCCCAACAGCAGCACAAGCAGCTCTATTCTTGGTTGAACTCAACTCAAATTTCATGTCCTTCGAAATAGAATGTGCCACAGCAACAACCTTGCTAGTTGCCCGATGGATAATGCTGGCACGTGCAGAACCCTTAGATATATAAATATGCAAACAAAAAGGCTCATGGTAAGCTGCAGTAGCCTGATTGAAAGTTTGAGACCTTTTAGTCTTTGCAACCGCAGAAGCTTCAAATTCATGAAGCCAAGAAACCGAGACATTATTCTTATCAAAACGCAGAGATCTCTCCACAGCCAAGCTTGTGTCATTGCCCAACTTCTCCTTACTTACTTGCCACTCTCCATGCACTTCAAGCTTTTCTCATTCAAGGAACATGCTTTGTGTTATGTCATTGGTATAGCATCATTTTTCTTGAGTCTTTATCCCAGAAAAGCTTTTGTAGTAAATTAAAATTTTGATACTGTAGCTGATGAGCACACAACAGGAGTTTGACCTTTGTTATATACTTGAGACTTCAATGCTTCTGTTATGACAAAGATTAGATTCATGGAAGTTGTTTGACTTAATGTAGTACACATAAGATGAGAGAAATATGTACCCCTGAACAGTGAATTGAGTATATGGTCTGGTATTTGAATATCAGGTTCTTTCTTTACCCAAAGACTGAATTTAGCTAAGTATTAAGATGTACCTTTAATGTATGTATGTATTACAAATTTAGCTAATATATTTATACGCTATGAAGGGATTATAATTAAGATTTAATATTGAGTTTTTTTTTGGGGGGGTAATATTGAGTTTTATTATCATGTTCAAATGTAAAATATTTATATTATTTTTGTAAAAAAAAAATAGAAAGAAAAAAAAAACTTTATTGACCATATTCAAGTCAAGGTTGAGATTTGATTTTTCAAATTGAATCAAGTTTTGAACTTTAAGTATTCATGGGGTTGTTATGCCGTGGACCCAGGTCCACCTTGCAAGGTGGACCTGAATCTACATTCACATACACTATACTCTACATTCACAATTTGTAAACTCCACATTCACACATTCAAAACTCTATATTCATATGTCCTATACTCCACATTCACACATTCAAAACTCTATATTCATAGGTCCTATACTCCACATTCACACATTACAGGACTACAAGTTGCTAGAACTTCTTAACTCTATCACAGATTCACACATGCATAACTCTACATTCACGATTTCTATACTCCATATTCACAATTTGAAACCTCCACATTCACACATTTCTGGGCAACTCTACATTCACACAATCATAAATCTACATTTACGATTTCTATACTCTACATTCACACTTTGAAACCTCTACATTCACACATTTTTGGACAATTCTATATTCAGCAATATGTTTACTAATTAAAAAAAAAAAAAAGAGAGACAAAAACGACGTAGTTTTGGACCCAGGTCCACCTTGCAAGGTGGACCTGGGTCCACAGCATAATTTGCCGTATTCATGTTCACTATGATTAGATTATATCCCTAGTTAACATGAGGTGCGGTTGAGTGAAAAGATTTAAGAGTTCGATCATTGGCTTTAGGTGTGGGACAACTTTAAATCTCTAGGCTAGCTATCTCACATTCTCACCTAACACAGATGCTTATATATATATATATATATATATATATATATATATATATATAAAAGATGTACTAACTTTTTAATAGTTTGTAATTTTGATTAGTTTTTTAATAATTTACAAAGAAATTTTTAATAATTTGTAATTTTGATTAGTTATTTTTATAGTCAAAATAACGTTTAATCTAAAATCATAACATTTATACTTCAATTTTCCATACCGCGCACCACACGAGTAAAATACTAGTTTCCTTAATAATCCAAACAATCAAATCTGGACATCATACTTGGATCAAATTGAATATCAAATTATCAATGCACAAACGGAATGTGAAATAGTATGCACCAAACTAAGAGAGACAGACAATGTGTGAATATAAATCTCTCGCAAAATAACTCAATTCTTGCATTAATATCTCTTGTGCATATTTACTAGCTTAGTATTTACATTTAATTGCATGTAGTATTTCCGAGCGTGTATACTCAGACTAGTACTCTTTTAGGTTACCATTATATTGTGCAATTATACACATTTGTTATGTTATGTTGCAATAGAAATCAGACATTAGGAGTAAAAGTTGAAAATAGAAAATGGGAATACATATAGATGATATACAGTAATATTTTTCTTTATTTCATTCCTAATTTATTTGACCAACCAAACATATACTGAGTATTAGTGTTGTGTGACTCAAATCATAAATGTCCACTCTTGATTAGACCAAAACAAAAGCCTCCAATTAATTCATGTTCATCTTTCAATTACATATATGCACACAAATGTTTAAACTCAACAGCCTTGACCTTCATCTTCCTATAAATGTTAGCTCCTTGCATGTATTATAGGTTTATAGCTGCAGAGATAAGGCAACACAAATGCTATGCCGGGCACCCACATCAAGATTAAGGTTTGAATAAAAGATAACTTAAAGCAACAACAGCTAGATAACTCAGGATTAGATGTGAAACCCTTAAATCCAGAGATAACCCCTAGAACAGTGTATCATTGCAGGGAAACCAAAACAAATCACTCCATGACTGTAATCATTCTAAAGGTCACACATAGAAGAACAGATAAACATTGCTTACATGTTATAATAGCATCACTGTAATCCTGTACAGTTGGTCCCAATAAAGACTTGCTAAAGATCATTTGGTCATTATGCTGTCCAGAAATTGGTGAAGGTCATCAAGTTTTGCATTGAGCAGACCTACAAAGCAAATGCAAACTTTAATACAAATGTTAAAGTAAACATTGCATATATCAGAGCCAATGAGTGAAGATAAACTTGCCAGAATGGTCATGGCCACCATGATAATTCAGCCTAAGCGTATCCCCATCCAGTTTGCGAATCTTCTCTGCTCTCAAATGCTCAACCTCTGTAAACGTTCTATTTTTGTGATTCTCCAAACTTGACCGAAACTCTGATGCAATTTTTACCAGCTCTAGAAGAACACACATTCAAGATTTATAGTTAAAATATTAATTGGGCTCAAAAACTGTTAAAGAACTCAGATATATTTGCAAATATTCAAATAGTTTTCCCTTCAATGGATCCTAAAACATTGCAAATTAGCTAAAATTCATATAAAGAATTACACTGGAGAAACCTGTACTAGATGAGCAACCTAATAAAGTGAAATGATTTTAACATACTCATCAATTTAACCTGAAGAAACAGAAAGACAACCAGGATCCACATAAATATGGCATTTAACCTGAGGAAACAGAAAGATAGCCAGGATCCACATAAATATGGCATCATCCTAGAAGAAACAATATATATATATATATATATAGAGAGAGAGAGAGGCTTAGGATCAGGTGCGAAGGAGCTCCTAGGTGAAAGATGCGAATAAATCTCAGTCATTGATTCATTCAAAATCAATTGCTCTTTAAAAAAAAAAATCGAGACCAACGATCTTCAAAAATGTTCACCGGAAGGCACAAAGATGTAAAGCAATTATTGAAAAGACTAAATTCAATACAGGATCTTCACACACAAGTTATACAAATAATAAACAAGCAATACAAGATTCAAATCAAATTAGTAATTAGTGATTCAAAACAATCATAAACTACTAATTTCTTACTATATTAGTCTAAAATTGTGCACTGGAAGGCACAACAATGCGCACTATAAGGCACAACAATATGCACTCAAAGGGAGAAACTGTGTGCTCTAGAAGAGACAACAATATGCACTCGAAGGCTGTGTTTGGCAGAGCTTATTTAGGAGCTTATAACTTATTTTAAGCTACTAATAAGCTATAGCTTTGTTTGGTAATGTTCTCAAAATAAGCTAGTAGCTTAAAACAAGAGCTTATTTTGAAACGCTACTTTAGGTAGCTTTTCAAAAATAAGCTAGGAGCTTCTTAACTTTTTTTCATCTTTATCCTTATTATTTTATATAAATGACATCATTTATCCCTCCCAATTAAAATTCTTTTGGCATTTTTCTTCAATATGTTTCATTGTAATTTTAATTTGATATTTGTGTTTGAACAATAATTTTTGTATGAACTAATTTTATGAATTATAAACATCTTGTTTTACTTTATATATTTTCAAATATATGTTCTTACTTTATATTTTATTAAATTATATTGATTTCATTATTTTATATTTTAATATGTAAACAAACCTATTTAAATTTAAAACTATTTAACTTTTATGAAGATGTCCTTTTTTGTCTTTTTACATTTATCAACTTATCAAAAAGCTAATTTTACCAAACACTTTTAAGCATAACAGCTAGCTTAACCGCTCTTCAGATTTCAGCTTCGAGCTTATAGCTTTTCAACTTTCAGCTACTTTTCAGCTTTCAGCTACCGTTTCAGCTAGGTTTGCCAAACATAGCCGAAGAAGGAAAAATGTGCACTGGAAGAAGGAAAAAAAGCACCGAAAGACAAAAAAAAATTATCTCACTTATACAAAATTACCATAGTGCCACCGTGTTTTTTTTAATTGTCTTCATTCTAGACCCTTGATCTGGACTGGATCAATGGATGAGATTAAACCCTATTTTTACCTAAGGAATGGTTCGCATTTGATCCGTAAGCAATATATATATATATAAACAGATGGGAATTATAAAAGCTGATGTATCAGTGTTTGCCTCAAAGCTTTCAATACAGGGAGAACAAAATTGAAAACTTTCTATGCTGGTTCTATAGTATGTATGTCATACTATAAATTCAAACACTTCCCCATAAGACATTAAATAGCAAGTTGCAAACTGAACTAGCTGTCCATATCTTGTGAACCTTAAATTAGTACAGCCCTCCAGTGGAAGAGATGAGAACAGTAGTGAATTGTTGATGCACTAAAACTATAAGACAAAAGGTTTGACCAAAATAAAACCTAACACATAAATACAACTCCATAGTTACAGCTCCATGATGGATTGCAATAAATAAATAGCAAAGATGCATTCAATTGAACAGCTGACCAAATAAAATCTCTAATCTAAGTGCATTTGATGAAACAATTGATGAAAAAGCATTTACCTTCAAACTTCTCTTGCACATTCTGTTCATTATAAAACTGCAATGCTTCATTAAGAGTTGCCACAGAGTGATTGCTCATGCGAGACTGCCTTTCCAGTGCTCGAAGTTCTCTGTTGAGGTCAGCAGACTCTTTACCTGCCTGAGTAGATAAAGTACACATGCCACAGAAAATTACTAAATGATACAAAAAATTATATAAGTTAATTATACACTTAAAACATCCTATATCCTATACCTGAGTAAGTTTATTTCTCAAAGAATCCAACTGTGCATCTAACTCTGCATCACCAAGACTGTCAAGATCCACGGAAGTATCACCAGATGGTTCATCCTAGAGAACAGCGTCCAATAGGACTTTAAACCATTAATAAGTTTATAAAAAAAAAAAAAAAAGAGCTATCAGGTAAGTGACAAGCTGAATTCCAATTCCTAAACC
>NC_044926.1:10263602-10280266 GCF_003576645.1 Ipomoea triloba | reverse complement strand
GGTTTAGGAATTGGAATTCAGCTTGTCACTTACCTGATAGCTCTTTTTTTTTTTTTTTTTATAAACTTATTAATGGTTTAAAGTCCTATTGGACGCTGTTCTCTAGGATGAACCATCTGGTGATACTTCCGTGGATCTTGACAGTCTTGGTGATGCAGAGTTAGATGCACAGTTGGATTCTTTGAGAAATAAACTTACTCAGGTATAGGATATAGGATGTTTTAAGTGTATAATTAACTTATATAATTTTTTGTATCATTTAGTAATTTTCTGTGGCATGTGTACTTTATCTACTCAGGCAGGTAAAGAGTCTGCTGACCTCAACAGAGAACTTCGAGCACTGGAAAGGCAGTCTCGCATGAGCAATCACTCTGTGGCAACTCTTAATGAAGCATTGCAGTTTTATAATGAACAGAATGTGCAAGAGAAGTTTGAAGGTAAATGCTTTTTCATCAATTGTTTCATCAAATGCACTTAGATTAGAGATTTTATTTGGTCAGCTGTTCAATTGAATGCATCTTTGCTATTTATTTATTGCAATCCATCATGGAGCTGTAACTATGGAGTTGTATTTATGTGTTAGGTTTTATTTTGGTCAAACCTTTTGTCTTATAGTTTTAGTGCATCAACAATTCACTACTGTTCTCATCTCTTCCACTGGAGGGCTGTACTAATTTAAGGTTCACAAGATATGGACAGCTAGTTCAGTTTGCAACTTGCTATTTAATGTCTTATGGGGAAGTGTTTGAATTTATAGTATGACATACATACTATAGAACCAGCATAGAAAGTTTTCAATTTTGTTCTCCCTGTATTGAAAGCTTTGAGGCAAACACTGATACATCAGCTTTTATAATTCCCATCTGTTTATATATATATATATTGCTTACGGATCAAATGCGAACCATTCCTTAGGTAAAAATAGGGTTTAATCTCATCCATTGATCCAGTCCAGATCAAGGGTCTAGAATGAAGACAATTAAAAAAAACACGGTGGCACTATGGTAATTTTGTATACTTTTTCGGCGACCTCCATGATGGCGGTGGCCGAACAGAGAAACAGTATTAAAAAAAAAAAACCTGTTGTATCTCCGTTTTTGGGCTTCGTTTCGCGTTTTGCTCTTCGATCCGGTGATGCCGGCGGCGGCGCTGGGTCTTGCGTCCGGGTGGAGAGCGGCGGCGAAGCAGGCTTCGGGCGAGAAATTGGCGATGCCGGCGATGAAGCTTGAAGATGACGCGACTTCGTTTCGCGGACGGCGGTCGCCGGACGGCGGAAGGCGGCGTCAGCGCTGGCTTGCGGCACGATTCTGCCGGGGCCGTTCCCTTTCCGATCGTTTTTTCTCTCTTTGTTTGCGTTGGCTGCGGGAGTTTAATCTCAAAGCAGCTAGGTTTTTTGGTTTTGTGTTTCTGCAACTTGGGTCGGGTCCACTTTTGGGCCTGGCCCTTTATTAAAAAAAATGTTTTAATTGGGCCTTTTATATACTATTCTGGTTTATCATATGTATATACTTTTGTTTAATTATATTGGGCCTTCTACTTAACAATGCATATATTATTTTTATTCAATATACAATTTTTTTTGAAAATTATAAAGTCTTTAATTGAAATTTTCATTCAAAATTGCAAATTGAATTTAAATTATATTATTTGTTATGTTCATATTTATTGAATTGCTATAATGTTTTGTGCAATTTCTTGTATAATATGAACTTTATGTTATTGTAATATGCGTTTTATGTCCATTAGCATAATATTTATTTTTTAATTATGCAATTTTATTTTATGCCTTAGAAAAGCATATTTAGGAATTAGTGAAATTCCTTAAGGTTATTGGACTTTAGCATATTACATAGTACATATAGTTTAGTACAACTACAGTAGTGCCTGAAGGTAGTACGTTAAGTTCAAAGTTCACCTATCCTTAAAGCCTTTTTCTAAACCGTGAACATCGTTAACACCTTCAGAACAATTTTGCTATAATGTGAAATTGCATGACCCGGGGAAAGTTTCTTGGGAAGCAAACTTGAAAATTAGCCAATGTGCTACAAGTTCCCTTGAAATCCTACTCTGTCTAAGGAGTTGGTTTTTAATGGGCCTTAGCTCAACCAACTTTCCTGGGAGTATACTTGGGAATTGCATATCATGTTAATTGCATAATTTGTTTTGCCTTTTCAAAATCTATGCCGATGCGATAGTACACTTTTAGTTGATTAAGGAGTAGCCACAGCATCCTTAATTTAATTAACATTGTACATCAAGTTTTTCCGAAATCGCATAAAGTTTAGGCATCAATTGTGATTAATCATACTTAATATAATGAAATTTAGCCCACAGGCAATTTTGTTATATTTATATGATTGATCAGGTTAAAATACCAAACTATGACCATAATTTAGCCCACAGGCAATTATGTGTCGGCATATAGTTTTTGGTAGTTTTTTAACATTGAGAATAGAAATTCAACCTTGTACCCATCTCATTTCTATTCTAATTTTACAAGGTCCATTTTGCGTAAAAATTTAGCCCACAGGCAATTTTTATTGCATTCGGATTTTGGATATGCATCATTTACATTGGTAATGTATGCAATTCAATTCTATTCATGCCTCAAAATTCTAATCCAAACCTTTACCTTTACAGCATCTCAATCCGTTACTCACACAGATTTGAACATCGAAGTTCTAGAACTTAGGGGCGACAACTATAAAATGTGGAAGGAAACTATTCTTCTTAATCTAGGGTGGAAAGACTTGGACTACGCTATTCACAATGAGCAACCGCCTGTCCCCACTAAGGAAAGTACCCAAGATGAGGTTGCGCTATATGAGCGATGGGATCGATCCAATCGGCTCAGCACAATGTACATCAAGGCGAAAATATCTAATGGGATTCGGGGTTCTGTTAGTGAAAAGCATAAGGATGTCCGAGCATTGCTCAAGGCTATTGACGATCAGTTCGTCACTTCAGAAAAGGCTTTGGCAAGCACCCTCATCATTAGATTCTCTTCTCTTCGTCTCACTTCCGTTAAAGGTGTGCGTGAGCACATCATGGAATTGCGTGACATTGTGGCTCAACTTAAGACTTTTGGGGTAGATATGTCGGATGACTTTCTCGTTTATTATGCTTTGTACACCCTACCATCATCATACGGACCTTTTAAAATCTCTTACAACACACATAAGGAAAAATGGTCTATAAATGATTTAATGACCATGTGTGTTCAAGAAGAAGGTAGATTAGTGATGGAAATGGGTGAAAGTGCCATGCTGGCTACGGCACGTGAGAAGTCTAAATTTGGCAAATCTCGAGGTTCCACTTCAAAGGCTAAGGGGAAAGGAAACATTCCACCTCAAGCTGACATAAAGAAGGTGCATAAGTGTTTCTTCTGTAAAAAGAAGGGACACATGAAGAAAGAATGCATCAAGTATAAGAAGTGGGTCGAGAAGAAAGGTAATCTATCCTCATTCGTTTGTTATGAATCTAATATGTCTGAAGTTAACGCTAATACTTGGTGGATTGATTCTGGTTCAACAATCCACATTGCAAACTCTTTACAGGGAATGCAAAATCTGAGGAAACCGGTGGGAAATGAACGGACCATCTTATCAGGAAACAAGATGGGATCACAAGTGGAAGCTATTGGAACATGCAAACTTGTTTTAAGTAGTGGTTTTGTTTTGTTTTTGGAAAAGACATTTTATGTACCAAGTTTCTCCCGAAACTTGGTTTCAGTATCCAGACTTGTACCAATGGGTTTTTCATTTACATTTCAAGACAAAAGTTTGAATGTTTTTAATAAATCATCTCGTATTGGATATGGTACATTATCTGATGGTCTTTATCGTTTACATTTACAAAACAATACCACTTATAGTTCATTGCATGTTCATTCCGGTTCCAAAAGATCAAGTAATAGTGAGAACTCCTCCATGTTATGGCATCGGAGATTAGGTCATATCTCCCTTGAACGTATAAAGAGATTAGTAAATGACGGGGTACTTAGTACTCTTGATTATACTGACCTCGAGACTTGTATAGACTGCATTAAGGGAAAGCAGACTAACAAGTCTAAGAAAGGTGCCAAAAGGAGTTCAAGCATATTAGAAATCATACACACTGACATTTGCTGTCCAGATATGGATATGCCATGTCAGAAGTATTTCATCACCTTTATTGATGATTACTCGAGATTTACTTATGTGTATTTGATTCATAATAAAAATGAAGCATTGGATGCCTTCAAGTCTTTTAAGGCTGAAGTTGAGAACCAATGTGGGAAACAAATACAGATAGTAAGATCCGACAGAGGTGGTGAATACTATGGTAGGTACACTGAAAGTGGACAAGCACCTGGTCCATTTGCTAAGTTTCTTCAAGAACATGGGATTGTTGCCCAATATACCATGCTTGGTTCTCCGGACCAAAATGGTGTTGCTGAAAGAAGAAACCGAACGCTTATTGACATGGTGCGGAGTATGCTTAGCAACTCCAAACTTCCTAAGTTTTTGTGGGCTGACGCGCTTAAGACGGCAACGTATATATTAAACCGTGTTCCAACCAAGGCTGTCCCAAAGACACCATTTGAGTTATTTAAAGGTTGGTGATAAGTGCTCATTTGTCTATATTTTTCTCCCTTTCACTAAGTCATTTTGTTTATAGATCATTCCAATTTTCATGAGAATTAGTGCTTATTTGTGTTATTTTGCAAGGAGTATGAGTTGGAAAGCATTGGAAGCCAAGACCGCAATTTTCATGCATTTTGGATGCATTTGGAGTCAATTGGAGTCAATGGGAGTCAAGGAGAAGCTATGGAGATGAGTGCAACACTTCCAAGGGAGCCTAAGACTTGTATTTGCAATGGTATTGGTCATTTGGGCAAACTAAAACAAAAGAGAAGCAAAAGATCAAGGTGTTGAAATTTCTGCACGTCGACATCTTAGTAATTGGATCATATCTCAGCCTAGGAATGTCCAAATTATGTGATCTTTGGACCATTGGAAAGAAGACTTCAAGGGCTACAACTTTGCTAGAAATACAAATTTCGTAATTCTGAACGGACAATGGTGAAAAACAGCCTAGAAGTCAAAGCAGCTGCACAGAGTTCGAAAATGCAATTTCTGGAGAGCTGGCATACGGCCTCACATACGGCCGTATGCATGGCCGTTTGTTTTAGGCCGAATTACAGTGAAAGAATGCTGTTTCTGAAGAGGAGTCATACGGCCACACAAACGGCCGTTTACCAGGCCGTTTGGGACCTGCTCTGCTCACTATTTAAGCTCGTTTTGAGCATTTTGAACACGGTTTTGACCCATGGTTGAACCCTAAACACTCCCATTCACTCCCTTTCATATTTTTAGGTTAGATTAGGCTTAGATCTATGTATTTTAACACTTTTGGAGCTTGTAATCTTGGATTTGAAGCTTGGATTTCAAGATTCTTCCTCCCATTTCAATAGAGAAGTTTTCTTTCCTTTATCTCTTTTCTTTTGCAAGATTTATGTTTATTACTTGTGTTTTTGTGTTCTTGATCCTATTTAATCATGAGTAGTTAGTTTATGGGCTTGAGTTAGGGTTGTATTATCTATTTTGATGCTTAGTATGTGATTATTGCATAAAAGGGGATGAACACCAACCTAGGGTTCTTGAGTTTGAATTGGATTTATTTCTATCTTTCAATAGTTAATGGCCAATGATTATTGCTTGTCTTTGGAAAGTATTTCATTTCAATGGAAGTTGGATGGAAGGCTTAAGCCAATCCAATCTCAAACCCATTTTCTCTTCCATGGAAATAGGGGTAGAATTGGGGCAAAATAGCTTTTGTTCTTTAAGAACTTAGGTTGGTACACCATGAAAATGGGGCAACCTTTGTTCTAATCCTTGGGAACTTGGATTCCTTTGTGCTAGCCTTGAGAACCTAGAGTTAATGTTCTTCCCCCAAACTTAAGTGTTAAAGCATCTAGATGGTAATGCCCCTAACTTGAGTCCTATTTCTTTATTTTGCACTCATCTATTGTTTATATGTGTTTGTTTAACCTCGTTGTCGTTTGCTTAGCTTCTTGTTGATTTCCTTGTGCTAGTGCCTAGTTTTGTGATTGCATATTGCGTGCCATAACCCCCAATCCTCAGCAGAACGACATTTCACACCCGTACACTCACCATCACTCATTTTTGCTACACATCAGTTGGAAACCGAGTTTGCAACATATGCGTGTTTGGGGATACCCGTCTGAGGTAAGGATATATAACCCACAAGAAAAGAAGTTAGACCCAAGGACTATTAGTGGTTTCTTTATTGGATACGCACAGTCCTCCAAAGGGTATAAGTTTTATTGTCAATCTCATTCAACTAGAATCGTGGAATCAAGAGATGCTAAGTTTCTTGAAAATGACATGATTAGTGGGAGGGATAGATTCAATGATTTGATTTCTAATCATGATCATACTGAATCATGTCCTTCTATGTCATCATATAGGTTGATAATAGATTCAGTCACCCCTCAAGATCAAACGGGTATTGAACAACCTATTGAAGAAATTCCACGAGATGCTGATAATATCTCAACCGATCAACCAATTCAGGAAATTCCTGAAGCGGTAGTTGAACCGCTAACTTCTCAAGGAGATGGTAGTTCAACTTTGAGGCGATCTGTTCGAGATAAAAGATCTGCAATTTCTAGTGATTACATAGTGTATCTACAAGAGTCTGATGTTGGAGCTGAAAATGATCCAAAAACGTTTTCACAAGCCATAAATTGTAAAGAGTCTGGTTTATGGTTTGAAGCCATGAAAGAAGAAATGAATTCTATGCGGAGCAATGAGGTTTGGGACCTTGTTGAGTTGCCTAATGGGGCCAAGGCCATTGCCTGTAAATGGGTCTATAAGACTAAAAAGGACTCATTAGGCAACATCGAGCGATACAAGGCTAGGCTCGTTGCTAAAGGATTCAATCCAAAAGAAGGCATCGATTACACGGAGACTTTTTCTCTTGTATCAAAGAAAGATTCACTTCGCATAATCTTGGCTTTGGTTGCACATTTCAATCTTGAATTGCAACAAATGGATGTGAAAACGGCATTCCTTAATGGTGATCTAGAAGAGGTGGTTTATATGAAACAACCTGAAGGATTCTCTTCTAGTGAAGGCAATCATTTGGTTTGCAAGCTCAAAAAGTCCATTTATGGATTAAAACAAGCCTCCCGCCAATGGTATATCAAGTTTGACGGAGTCATTTCATCATATGGTTTTGTTGAAAGTATCCTAGACCATTGTATATACCAGAAGACAAGTGGGAGTAAAATTTGTTTTCTTGTTTTATATGTGGATGATATCTTGCTTGCATCAAATGATAAGGGAATGCTGCACGAGGTTAAACAATTCCTTTCTAAGAACTTTGATATGAAAGATATGGGTGAGGCATCTTATGTCATTGGCATAAAGATCCATAGGGATAGATCCCGGGGCATTCTGGGACTATCGCAGGAAACCTATATCAACAAAGTCTTAGAAAGATTTCGGATGAAGGATTGTTCACCGAGTCCAGCTCCTATTGTGAGAGGTGATAAATTCAGTTTGGACCAGTGTCCAAAGAATGATTTTGAAAGAGAATCCATGAAGAATATTCCCTATGCTTCGGTTGTCGGTTGTCTTGGGTATATTCAAGTCTGTACTAGGCCGGACATCGCCTTTGCTGTTGGAATGCTGGGACGATATCAAAGTGATCCGGGTTTAGACCACTGGAGAGCTGCAAAGAAGATTTTGAGGTATCTCAAAGGTACCAAGGATTATAAGCTTGTGTTCAGGAAGATGAACACTTTAGACATTGTTGGGTACTCTGACTCGGACTTTCCCGGTTGCGTTGATTCTCGGAAATCAACTTCGGAAAACATTTTCATTATGGCCGGTGGAGCTATTTCATGGAGAAGTGTTAAACAAACTCTTGTCACCACTTCAACCATGGAAGCCGAGTTCGTTTCTTGTTTTGAGGCTACATCTCAAGGTGTATGGCTTAAGAATTTCATTTCAGGGCTTAGAATTATGGATTCTATTTCTAAGCCGTTAAAGGTTTATTGTGACAACTCAGCTGCGGTTTTCCTGGCTAAGAACAATAAGAGTGGGAGTCGAAGCAAGCATATCGACACCAAGTACTTAGCCATAAGGGAACGTGTTAAGGATAAGAAAGTGGTCATTGAGCACATAAGCACTGAGTTGATGATTGCTGATCCCCTAACTAAAGGCATGCCACCATTCAAGTTTAGGGATTTTGTTGAGAAAATGGGACTTGCTCCCATTTGTAAAGTTTGTATACATACAGTTATTGTTATATGAAATTCTTAAAGCATTCAGATATTTTCTCGTTATTGTATTGTGCACACATTTTGTTGAGAAAATATATTTTTGGACCTGGATTAAACATAAGGTTTATCCATTAAGTTTTGGTTACCACAAGAAATGCTTAGAGAACAAGTTACATTGTGATTATAGTAGATGCTACTCACTATAAGAGGACGTATCTCTATAGTTCATGTTTTTTGTTTTCTTTGAGTTTGTAATTGCACCAAGTGGGAGAATGTAACATTTCCATTAAGTTGTGGTGCAATTGATGGCCTTCAATAGCCATAATATGGTATATTAAAATCAGATATTGTAACGGTTGTTGTTACAACCGTTACAAAAGCCTATATTGATGGTTCAATAGGCTATATAAGAAGGGGTCCCCCACTGCTCAGGTTACTGCTTGATACACCATCTAAATTGAACCTGAGACAAGTGGGAGCCATTCTACCAGACACTTTGCAAGAACTATCAACACATACAACAGCATCAAGCAAAGGCAATTCTAAAGACAACTATGGCTGAAGGTTAGTCTTATATTGTTAATGCTTACATATTTCACTACTATAATCCTAGCATTATTTTTAAAAGTATTGTTCAAAACAGTAAGCTTTCATAACCCTATCCAGTATGAAATTTTGAACAAAACACAGAGATTTACCAAATATTAGAAAACAAAAACACTAAAATACACTTTAAAAAATATATACATTTTTTTCAAAAAAAAAAAAATATATATATATATATATATATATATATATATATATATACATTTAAATCATTAACAATAATGGTGCATATTCATTAAAAAAAATACACTTAATAAAAATATTAACATAAAAAATAAAAAATAATAATTAAACAAATTACCTGAGGCAGTGGCACCTTAAACTTTAAACTTATGCACGTAGAATCCAAAAAGTGATTCATAAGGAAAAAAAGTTGTGCAAGTCTGAAAGTCGTTATTCATAAGGAAAAAAAAAGTTGTAAGTCGTTATTCATAAGGAAAAAAAAGTTGTGCACCTTAAGATTTAAATGCATGCACCTTAAGTTGGAAAGTGATGCACTTTAAGTTTTAAACTTATGCACCTAGAATGCAAAAAAGTAGTTATTCATAAGGAAAAAAAGTTGTGCACCTTAATAGTTAAATTTAAGGGTAAGAATGAAAAAAATAGTTAGTAAAATCATATCTCCATATTTGCATATTTAAAGATGATGAAACAAAAGATATAATCGTCTCAAATTTGGAGTAGAGACTTATTAGTAGCCTGGTCAAAATTGGCTTATGCATCAACATGTTCTTCACATTACCACTAATGATAAACTCAATGTATGAAGTTTATGAACCCAATTATCCCATCTCAGCAATAAACCAAGTTGTACCCTTAAATTTAACGTTTATTATACCACCATACCGCGTGGTCAAGTAGCATGTAGTGACTCCCCAAATGGGAGGTTATGAGATCGAGCATCAGTGGAGGCGATATGGACTCTTTGTGCTTTAATAGGTTAAGAAAGTATGTACACATGTATGCACAGATACTACAATGTAATAGAGTCATTATTACTCAAAAAAAAATCAAATGATCATATTTGGAACAAAATTAATAATCAAATTGAAAGTTGAAAATAAAAATGAGTAGAAATTAATAGTCAAGGGATCGTTCATGTAATTAACTCTCCTTTTAATTTCTTTCTTCCTTCTCATTCTTTTCGTTTTTTTTTCTCTCTCTCTTTCTCCTTTTTTAAGTTATTATTAACGTAGTAGCCCGCATGGGTAGCTTAGTTGGTCACAAGGGTGAATTTGAGAAGAAAGATAAAAGATTGAGTTTCACCCGCGGCAGTGTGGGAGTAACCTCTCAATTAAAGTGGGGGAGGCTCCTTGTGCGCACTAAGCAAAAGTCTAGTCTCTATATTCAGTTGAGTTATTATAATGTACATTCTTTCATATGCTGTCGAGTCAGGGCATGGGAGACCCTTAGGATTGGAGATTCAATCTTTTGGGAAGAAGTTATTAAGGAAGTGACAGTTTTGACCTTTATGTTAATGGGTTTGTTAACAAATTCCTTTCATTTCCATTTTTGGTCCTATTGTTATTGGGCATTGCCAATTTTAGTCCACTTCATTAATATTTGCCACATTGCGGTCAATCTTATTTAGTCATTACCACTTTTAGTCCATCGTTAAATTTTTTGTCAAATGGCCGTCCTAAACATGGGTATTTTTTGTCTTTTCATGCTTTGGTCATCTCCTTAACCCTTTGTAGTAGTTTCCCTTACACATTTTCATCCAATGAAGAGGTCTGGCGAAAGCCATGGCTTTGTAATGTGGCTCATATGGCTTTCGCCAGACCTCTTCATTGGATGAAAATGTGTAAGGGAAACTACTACAAAGGGTTAAGGAGATGATCAAAGCATGAAAAGACCAAAATACCCCTGTTTTGGACGGTTATTTGACAAAAATTTTAATGATGGACTAAAAGTGACAAGAACTAAATAAGACTGACCGCAATGTGGCAAAAATCAATGAAGTGGACTAAAATTGACAATGATCTAATAACAATAGGATAAAAAATGGAAATGACTCTTAATCAAATCTATTAATAAAAATTTACCTCATATCTCTCTATTTCCCCTAAATAGCATTACTGTTTCACACTTTAGTGGTCAAAACATATACCATTCATTTTTAAAATTTTATATTAGTTTAATAGAGTTCAGTAATTTATATAAATTGCCCTAAGAACTAAAAATAATGACACTTATTACGAGTTAATTCTACAAAGGTCCTCCGTCTTTAGTGGCAATTCCAAATTTAATCACAGACTATCATTTTATCCATTTAACATTCCAGACTATTTTTTTTTTGATACTTTAGGCCTTCTCATGACTTTTCCTATTTTTAGTAGGAATATTTTTGTCTCTTTATTTTTCTTTTGTTATTTTTCCTTCCATTGGTTTAATTAGTTACTAAAAATCTAAGGTTACCTAAAGTTCTAAATCAATTAAACTGAAAAATAACAAAAGAAAAATATTAAAAGACAAAAATGCCCTTACTAAAATAGGAAAAATCATGAGAAAGACTAAAATTGTCTAAAAAATACCCCCTCTGTCCCATTTTACCTGTCTTACTTTCCTTTTTAGTTTGTCCCAAAATGTTGTCCTCTTTCTAAAATTGAACATCAACATCATTCTAGTTTTTCAAATTTACCCTTATGACTTTTACTTTCTTTATTACTTTTATCTCCAAAAGTGAAAAAGTTGGAGGCATAATTGGAAAACACATCACATTTACTTTAATTTCTTAAAAAGCGTGCAAAAAGCAAATGGGACATCCAATTCGGGACGGAGGGAGTAATAGTCTAGGATGTTAAATTTAAAAAATGATAGTCTGTGACTAAATTTGAAATTGCTACTAAAGACAATAGACATCTGGTGGAAATATGAAATGAATTGAATATGATGTTACTCTAAAATCAAGGGCTAAAAGTACAATTTTTTTTCATAATTATATCAATTTTTAAAAAATTAATGCAAATAATCTCACAACCTTATTAGTCTATTACAATGCAGTATCTATTCATAACTATTTGCACAAGAATCAATATTGCCTCCACTGAGGCTTGAACCCACCACCTCCCGTATAAAGAGAAGGGTTTGATGCCACTGGACTACAAGGTCCTTGGCATTGGTATGTCGTATTAAAATCTGAAATTCTGAATGCATTCGCGTAATATTACACCAACATTAATTAATGCACAGACAGTTGAATTAACCGTTTCATTACTACTATGTAATTTACAAAAAGCAGTTGTAACCATCCTCTCGCCTCTATCCCCCTCTCCACCCTCTTCCATTTCCATACCACCCTTCATATCACTACACATCTCTATCTTTGCCGACTAGGGTCACCAGCGAAGAGAAAACCTCGTTAAAAGAACTACACATCTCTATCTTCTCTGATCAATTTCAACTCTCTCGATCAAAATGGTACGTTTAAGCAACCCAATAATCACAACCCTCAACGTCCTCACCCTCCTCATCTCCCTCGGCGCCATAGCTTTCGCGACGTGGCTGCACTTAAACCCCCGCGCCACGCCCTGCGCCAGGGGCCTCCAGAGGCCTGTCCTCGTCCTCGGGGCGTCGCTCCTCGCCGTGTCGTTGGTGGGGTTGGCGGGGTCGTGGCGCCGGATATCGGCGTTGCTGTGGGCGTACTTGGCGCTGCTGTTTGTGTTTATCTTGGGCATGGTTTGCTTCACTGTGTTCACTATAGCTGTGACGAATAAGAGTGTGGGGAGGGCTTTGTCTGGGAAAGGGTATAATGAGGCGAGGCTTGGGGATTACTCGCACTGGTTGCAGAAGTATGTGGTGAATGCTGAGAACTGGGATGGGATTAAGAGTTGTTTGGTTGAGATTAACTTCTGTGGGAATCTCGCCGAGGATAGAGGACCCCGGTATTATAAAAATAGCGTCGCTGCCACACAGGTCGTTTACATGCATATATTGCATTGCATGCACGTTTACTTTGATTTATTTGACTTTTACTAGAAATTTTACCAAGAAAAAAAGTCCAAAAATTGTCTACTACAATGGGTTTCTAGTACTAGGAAAAAGGAGTAATACAGACTAACAAAAAGTGGGGTCACCTTGATCATTCTTGACTTATTAGACTGGATTCCTTTGGAATGAAAATACTTCTTGAACTCTTAAATTCTACTTCTTGCTCACTTCTCAAAAAAAAAAAAGTGAGGAAATAGAAATATGAAGTAGAAATAAAGAGTCCATGTACTAGAACTCATTCTTTTCACATGTTGCAAGTATGGCAAACTGAATTTGTAAAAATTTCGTAAAATGAAATTGCAATTCTATTCTGACCATGAAGTTACATTTCTAGACCCTCCATTCGAATTGCAATTCTACCGCCGACAGAATTGAAATTCCGCAACAAATGATAACTTTGCCCTCTTCTTATTATTATCCAGGACATTTTATTCTTCCATTTCAATTCTCAGTAATTTTTTTTTTCTTCCATTTCAATTCTCAGTAATTTTTTTTTTCTTCCATTTTAATTCTCAGTGATTCTTTTCCTGTATGGAATAACGCCCCACCCCAATATTGTTTCGCCAAATGTGACAATAATTTCTTTTCCTTTTTTTAAACATAATGAAAAATAGATCAAATTTTTACTATTATTTTTTCTTTTTGGCAGTGGGGTTGTTGCAAGCCTCCAATAGATTGTGGGTTCAAATCTGACAACGCAACCTACTGGACAAGGCCGCCGAAAGGGGGGCGACCGGAAGAGGAGGATCCAGAGTGCAAGAAATGGAGCAACGTTCAGACACAGCTGTGTTTCGACTGCGAATCATGCAAGAAGGCAGTGCTGTATAACATCCAGAAAGAGTGGAAGAAACTGGCGATTATCAACGCCAGCATCCTCGTTGTTGTTGTCGTTGTCTACTCTGTTGGCTGCTGTGCTCTAAGGAGTAACAGAGCAAAACAGAACCAAAAAGCATAGATAGACAATAACATTGTTAGTCTGACTTAGTACTCTATTGTTTGTCAATACCTGTAGACATTACTGAATCCAGTGTTACATTAATCATTGTTAATACTACTGAATCAGTGTTACAAAGCATCATAAACATGGCATACCAGCACATGAAAACGCCTATAAACATCAAATATGAGATCTTCAAAGTTCAAGCAGGCAGCAATATAGATTTGGGTAGAGATTTTTTTTTTTAATCAATCATTTAATCCAATGCAAGAACAAACACATTGTTGTAAACTGAAACTATAACTCATAATACAACAGGAGGTTCGGCTCTTACGTTACTTGAGGAAAGTGCAAGCAAGAAACAGAAAAACGTAAGCTACCAGTGATGTTAGCAGTTCAAGTGTCCAAGTTGGTTGTAGCAGAAATGACGGAATTGTGGGAACCAAAATGGAACCAGAAATCCAGCCAACTACAAGGGCACCGAATCTGAAATATAGAAAGTAGGTTATTATTAGGTAGGTTATTGATAATGAGGAGAAGTTTCAGACATTGGAGAATTTCAGAAATGGAATTTGTATGCGCCTCTCAAACTTACCCGATGATGGCAGCTCTAGCTAGGCTCTTTGTCTTGTCGTTGAGGAAGTATATGCAAGCTGCCAAAGATAATGCTACCTGGATACGGCACAACAATAGTGAACATGAGCATACTACTATAGAATTATGTCACAAGGAAATGTTTAAGTTTCTAAGGTTCAACATCACCATGTATATAAAGCTTATGAAAGATATCCATCTAAGAAAGATGCCAACTCTCACATCCAAAAGAGTGTTATGGTCTGTGTGCAAGCTACAGGAGAAAATTGCATTGCTTTGGTACAAAACATCATGTCAACTGAAATTACAATTTACAGTCCCTGCCTAAGAGACAAGGATCATGCCAGCATTTTATCAAAATAAAATCCTTTGGACAATCAGAAATCTAATATAACTTTGGATATTTTGATTCTCCATTTCATTTGATCTTTAACAATAAAAGTGACAACACACCTAAACTAGACAAACTTTATTGCATTGCTTTGGTACAAAACATCATCTCAACTGAAATTACAATTTACAGTCCCTGCCTAAGAGACAAGGATCATGCCAGCATTTTAACAAAATAAAATCCTTTAGACAATCAGAAATCTAATATAACTTTGGATATTTTGATTCTCCATTTCATTTGATCTTTAACAATAAAAGTGACAACACGCCTAAACTAGACAAAGTTTATTGCATTTTCTATTCACATTAACACTATAAACTAACCGCCACCAACACAAAACCCGCACTGCAATCAGAAAGGAACAGTAGTAAAAACAGTACTTCAGTGGAGTACAACTATGATGGTCATGGTTACATGCCCAACTAAACATTTAGGGTGTGTTTGAAAACCCGGAAAATGTTCTTTCCGGGCTTCTTGTGTTTGGCAAGACATGGAAAACAAACGTCAATGAAAAATAATCTTGGGTCAAAGGAAAATAGGGGTCATTTTATGGAAAATGACTTCCCCCAAAATTTTAGGGAAGTCATTTTCCAGGCAGCGTTTCTCTCATCCATCCTTCTCCTTCTTCAGATCTTCTTGCTACACAATCAAGACTAACCCAGGACCTTCATCATCTTCAAGCAAACCACGCCATCGGAAACCATAAGAAACTCCTTTTCCGATCAAAAACCAGTCGGAAATCATCTCTGGTTTCCGACCGGAAACCAGAGTCTCAACTCCGACCGGAAACCATAGACTCTCTGGTTTCGGTCGGAAACCAGAGAGGGTCGGAAACCAGAGACTCTCTGGTTTCCAAGTGTTTGTTATTTTGACAGTTGGCATACTAATTTTTTTGCTGCAAGGCCTTCTTTTGTGGTATGCTCTCCCTACCAGAAAACTTGTGAATTTAGGATGCAACTTGCAACTTAATGTCTAAATAAGATAATACTATTAAATGACTAGCTTTGAAACTTAACTATAAAGTATGATGCTGCATGATTTAGGGTATGAATGCTAGTTTTTGCAACATTCTTGTTGCTAAGCTTGCTTTCGGTGCTCGAGTCTTAAAAATTATGCTGCGTGTGCTCATGCTTAGAGTGCTGATTGTTCACTTTAATGGTGTGCCATAGTGTGTGCCTCAGGAAATATTCACATTCATTGAATTGATTGTTCACTTACAATTTGAAGAAATGTTCACTTTAAAAATACAAAATTTTCACATTTAATAAACTAAGGGTGTGTTTGGAAACCCGGAAAATGACTTCTGGAAAATGAGTCATTTTCCAGATAACATTTTCCTTTCCGGTGTTTGGTTGCATTCCGGAAAACTGTATTGATCTGTTTGGTTCATTTTCTAGAAAATGAACAAATTGTAATCCAAAGTTAAAATCGCATATTCTATCAATTATTATCATTATTTATCCAAATAATTCAAGAGACATCTTTTTAAACAAGCAAAATTAGTGTTATTTAAAAAAAAACACTAATTTTATTATAAAAAAAAAAAATCTTGCTTTGGATTAAGCAAGGGAGGGGTATCCTGGCTGTCCGAGCGAAAGAAACCTGAGGCTTGACGCGGGCTTGGTGATCAAAGGTCAAGTGCTCGAGAGGTGGAGTAACTGGAAGCGGGGAGAAAAACCTGAGGAGAGGCGGAGTAACCTGGCTGCTGTCGAGCGAAAGAACCTGAGGCTTGACGCGGCTTGGTGATCAAAGGTCAAGTGCTCGAGAGGTGGAGTAACTGGAAGCGGGGCGAAAAAACCTGAGGCTTGAGGCGGGCTTGTGATCAAAGCTCAAGCGCTCGTTATTGTACTAGA
>NC_044926.1:10251210-10262128 GCF_003576645.1 Ipomoea triloba | reverse complement strand
AAGGGAAGTTTTTAGTGCAATCCTTCCAGGGAGTTTCTGGAAGAAGAGTGGAAGTAGGCGGGTTGGCCGAACCACTTAAAAAATCTCTCTTGCATTTACTTTCTGTTTTTACCTCTCGCTAACTTCTCGATTGCACTGCATATAATCACACCTCTCGAACTAACCCAAACTCGTGCTAACCAAAAAGGGGATAATATTTCCGCTGCGCATAAAACTTTGTCTTCACCTCGTGAGGTATCGAACCTAAACATCCTAAGTTCAATACACACGAGAGGTCGAAAAGATTTGCAAAATCTTATACAAGTCTATTCACCCCCCCCCTCTAGACTTGTACCCCATCCCCTTGGGACCAACAATTGGTATCAGAGCAAGTTCTCTGATCGATATAAACCTTTGTTTATATTGCCTAGAGATCCTTCTTTGAAAAATCTTCTTAAATATTTTCAAAGCACGAGATAATTTTTCAATATGGACAGCATGTTGTCGAGACATCTTCTCTTTGATCTTAGCAGGTTTGACGACTGGAAAACACGCATGCTTGCGTACTTATCAGCCCTCCATGATGAGATGGCCGAGGTTATAACTTCTGGACCAGTCAAGATCCTAATGGTCAATACTGCTGCAGTTCAAACCCAAGAAACACCAAAGTACATCCCAAAACCTAGGGAAGAATGAACCAGTGATGATAGGAAGAGAAACAACCTGGACAATATTGCCAAGGATATTCTCTTCAGAGCTATAGACGAAACCATCTTCCCAAAAGTGAGGAAGTGCAAAACGGCAAAAGAGGTATGGGATACTTTGATGTTAATTGGTGAAGGTGACGAACAGGAAAAGGAAAACAAGCTCACCGTGGCCATGAAGAAGTTCGAAGACTTCAAGATGAAGCCAGGAGAGAGCATCGACAGCATGGAGTCTCGGTTCATGAAGCTCACAACCGAGATCAGTGACCTTGAAAAGGAGATCCCACAAAAGGAGCTGAACCTGAAGGTCTTACGTGGCCTCACTAAGGAGTGGGAAGTAAAGGTGATCACGATGAGAGATCACCGAGATCTGAAGGAAACCACAACAGACAAACTCTTCCGGGATCTCAAAGCCTTCGAGTTCGAGATGTTCCCAAGAGATGAGGACATTGTGGATCGACGAAACGTAGCACTTGTTGCTGAGCAACCATCCACATCTTCAAGGTCAGACTCTAATCCTATGAATGTTATGTCTGACGAACAGTTTGCTCTCTTTGTGAGAAAGTTCAGGAAATACATGAAGATGAACCAGGAGAGCAACAAAAGTTCACCTTCCTCCTCAAGAAGGAAAAATGAGAGATATCCATCCAGAAGGACGGAGGAGGAAAATCAGGGTCTATGCTACAACTGTAGAAGACCGGGACATTTCAAGGCCGAATGCCCTTACCCACTAGTAAGCAAGCATCAGGGCCAAGAAGGCAAGGATTCCAAGAGAATAGAGGAATCCAGGGAGAAGCCAACACAAGGTGGCTTCAAAGGAGCATCAAAGACGTATCAGCGCAGGAAGGCGCTTGTTGCTGAAGAATTCGAGAGGATAATCGAGGAGTCCGAGACGTCGAGCTCCAGCGAAAGCAGCAGCAGCTCAGAGGATGAGATGGGGCTCATCTGCTTATACACCGAGGAAGAGGAGAATCTATGCCTAATGGCCATTGACAACGAGGTAACCTCCACTCCTACATCTCGCTGCTCTACTTCTACCTCTCGTTGTTCTTCATTTAAAAGCGATGAGGACCCCTTCGAGATGTTGGAATCGCTCAGAAGGAACCTTAACATCGCCAATAGCACTCATGCTAGAGTGATGGATGAAAACAGCAAGCTAACTGCTGAAAGAGATATGCTTAAGAACGTCTCGAAAGAGAATTCGGAGCTGACTCTCAAAGTAAGTGAGTTAGAAGCCAAAGTAATCCTACTATCTGAAGAGTGCAAAGCTCGAGAGACGAGAGAGCTTAATCTTCGAAAGGTCATAGCATCATACACTAATTCCTCCAAAGCTATGGAGAAAATGGTGGTTGATCACAGACCTACAAGTGATAGAACCGGTCTAGGGTTCCATCAAGACCATCTCTCGAGAGATAAACAGACCAATGGTTTGGGAACTTCAAGAAATGGAGGATCTCAACCCAAACCAAATAAAGGTCATAAAGGACCAACAGAAAAGACCAGAGTAGCTATTCATAAACCGTCCCTATACACCAGCAATGGAAAGTATAGGAAAGCTACGAAGAATGGCCGGGTAAACAATATCGAGAGATCACCTTGCTATCTCTCGCAAGGCCATTCCAAGTACAAAAAGAGCTACACTCCATATAATGCACCTCAAGGCAAATATGGAAGATCTGAGATCCACATAGTTAGGAACTCACGGATGGAGAAAGGAAGACTCTATCCATCCAGTGAGAATTGGTCATCAAATCACAAGTTCTGGAAGAAACCTCACTTTCAGCAATTTCACATGACCAAACAGCGTATGAAAGGCATAGTGCATAAGCCGGTCGAAAAGTCTCTACCTAAGTTGATTTATGCACCAAAGAGGCCTAAAACCTTTGCTAGCATTCCTTATAATTATCAAACGTACAATGGCTACATTGCGCCTAGGCCTGGAATAATGGGCACAAGGTATAAATGGATGCCTAAACTCACTAACCCACCAGGACCCAAAGTTTGGGTACCTAAACTTGCTTGATTTCCTTGCAGGACACCAGGGACGTGTGGTTCATTGACAGTGGATGTTCGAGACATATGACTGGAAATCTAACACTGCTTGAGAACATCCAACCTATCGAAGGTCCCTTGGTGACATTTGGCGACAACGAGAAGAAGGGGCGCACAAGAGCTGTTGGTGAAATCCAAAAGAATGAACTGGTTATTAAAGGAGTGTCCTACGTTGAGGGGCTCAAGTTCAATCTCCTTAGTACAAGCCAGTTCTGTGACAAGGGCCACAAAGTTGTCTTCACCAAAAGCAAATGTCAGATTATGAACGAGGAATCTCTCGAAGTCGTCTTGGAAGCAGCAAGGAAAGGAAACATGTACATAGTGGATTGGAGGTCTGCAAAACCATCCCTATGTATGCTAGCAAGGAGCAAGGAAGACTTATGCTGGGATTGGCACAGTAAGCTTAGTCATCTGAACTTCAAGACTATCAACAAGCTTACTAAGAGGAACTTAGTGGAAGGACTGCCCAAAGTGACGTTTCGAAAGGATAAAATCTGTGAGGCATGTCAACGTTGCAAACAAATCAAATCCTCTTTCAAGAGCAAAGCCGATACATCATCCACTAGACCATTAAGTCTTCTTCACATGGACTTATTTGGCCCAGTGGATCCACCCAGCATAAAGGGAAAGAAGTACACTCTTGTGGTAGTGGATGACTACACAAGATTCACTTGGACCGTGTTCTTAACCAAGAAAAGCGAGACAAAAATTGCCCTACCAAATCTCTTGAAACAAGTTCAAGTTGAAAAGGAAGTCTCGATACTAAAGATCCGGTCAGATCAAGGTGGAGAGTTCGTTAATCAAATAGTCGAAAGCTACTGCAACGAGAACGGAATTCATCATCAACTATCAGCTGCTCGAACACCTCAACAAAACGGGGTTGCTGAAAGAAGGAACAGAACTCTCAAAGAAGCCGCAAGGACCATGCTCTCGCAAGCCAACATATCACAAGGATTTTGGGCAGAAGCAATCAACACAGCGTGCTACACCCAAAATCGGTCCTTGATAGTAAAAGGAGTTGGAAAGACTCCATATGAGTTGTGGAATGGAAGAAAACCGAATGTAAGCCACTTCCACTCATTCGGGTGCAAATGCTATATTCACAACAATGGGAAGACTCAACGAAGAACTTTTGAAGAAAAGGCAGATGATGGAGTATTTCTGGGATACTCATCGACAAGCAAAGCACTCAGAGTCTTCAACAAGCGGAGTTTGGTGGTTGAAGAGTCCATACATGTTACCTTTGATGAAAGGGCATCAACAGATCAACCATCAAAGACAACGGAAGCTGCTGAGGAAAATCAGCCAGAGTCTATCGAGAGGTAAAACTTACCTCTCGAAGACAAGCAGTCGATAATTCGAGACGTAGCGGAACTCCAGTCAGAATCAGATGATGAAAAATCTACCAAGAAGAAAGCGCCTGACTCAGTTGATCAAAACCAGATCATAGATGTTCAACCCTCAATGGAAGTATCAACTGAGGAGCCGCAACCCAACCTAAGACCCGACCTAAGATGGCTGAGAAATCACCCTGCTGATCAAGTGATCGGAGATGTACGTGACAGAGTTCGAACCAGATCAGCTTACAGAGAAAGCATGTTTGCTTGTTTTCTATCTCAAATAGAGCCTAAGGTGATCGATGAGGCTCTAAGCGACGCAGATTGGGTGCAAGCAATGCAAGAGGAACTTCATCAGTTCGAGAGGAACGACGTTTGGGAACTAGTTCCGAGACCTCATCATCAGAATGTCATTGGTACAAAGTGGGTTTTCAGAAACAAGATGAATGAGGATGGAGTTATTGTTAGGAACAAGGCCAGACTTGTTGCCAAAGGCTACTGTCAGGAGGAAGGAATAGATTTTGATGAAACCTTCGCTCCAGTGGCACGTCTCGAAGCCATACGTATCTTTCTCGCATATGCCGCCTTCAAAGACTTTAAGGTATATCAAATGGATGTCAAGAGCGCTTTTCTGAACGGACTTCTCGAAGAAGAGGTGTACGTTGAACAACCTCCGGGTTTCCTGAAGGACGTGGGAGCTGACAAAGTATACAAATTAAAGAAGGCACTTTACGGCTTAAAACAAGCTCCAAGAGCTTGGTATGATACCTTATCCTCTTTTCTACTTCAGTGTGGGTTCACCAAAGGCCTAGTGGACAAAACATTGTTTAGAATTAAGGACGGGGATCACATCTTATTGGTGCAAATCTATGTGGACGATATCATTTTTGGAAGCACCAATCCAGACTTGTGCGAGAAGTTCTCCAGGTTGATGAAAGGGAAGTTCGAGATGAGCATGATGGGAGAACTAAACTACTTCCTTGGATTACAAGTGAGACAGCTTAAGGAAGGCATCTTCATCAATCAGGAGAAATACACCAAGGATCTGCTCAGAAAATACAATATAGAAGGGAAATCCTCAGTCAAAGTACCCATGGGAACCTCTCTACGTATCGATGTCGACAGTGAAGGTCGAGAGGTCGATCAGACTACTTATCGAGGTATCATCGGATCTCTTCTCTATTTAACTGCTAGTAGACCAGATATATCCTTTGCAGTAGGTGTATGTGCTAGGTTTCAGGCAAGTCCTAAGGAAAGTCACTTAAATGCATCTAAAAAGATTCTTAGATATCTCAAAGGTACGCAAAGTGTTGGACTTTGGTATTCGAGAGGTGGATCTTTCGAACTTATGGGTTATTCAGATGCGGACTTTGCCGGCTGTAAGATAGATCGAAAAAGCACATCAGGGACATGTCAGTTTCTAGGTGGAAGACTTGTCTCATGGTTTAGCAAGAAACAGCATTCGATAGCTACAAGCACCGCTGAGGCAGAGTATGTAGCAGCTGGAAGTTGCTGTGCTCAGGTTTTATGGATGAAGCAACAATTACTGGATTATGGGGTTGAGTGTAAGGAGGTTAAGATCATGTGTGACAATACAAGTGCTATTGCCATCACCCACAATCCAGTGTTACATTCTAGAACAAAGCATATTGATATTAAGTATCACTTCATCCGAGACCATGTTGAGAGGAAGGACATTATTTTGGAATATGTTGCAACGGAGGAGCAACTAGCAGATATTTTCACAAAAGCGTTATGTGAAAATAGATTCTCTCAACTAAGGTTAGAATTGGGAATGATAGAATTGGGATGAATGGTCAAATCTTATCTTCTTGTATTTAGTGCCATGAACTGTTTCGCATGTGAGGGGCGGTTTCATCAACTTTATGGCAGCTTTGGAGTTACACAAGCATTGAATGGTCATTCATATTGCATCCCGTGACTCAACAGTGGTAATCCTATTGGGCTATAAATAAGAGGGTTTCTTTCAGAAGTTCATACCATCAACTTCCCATGGAGAAAAAGAAAGGAAAAGATGATGTTCCATTCTTTTATAGAGGAAAGAAACCGGCAGTCAAGTCCAAAGATTTTCAAGGAGAAAACTATCCAGAATCAACGAAGGGTGAACAGATTACGGAGCTTCCTGATAATCCAAGCAAGAATCCTATTCCCATCCAAGGTGAATGGATCCCCAAATACGAGGAGATCCACAACGATGGGATACTGGAATCGGGAGAAGAGTCCTGCACAAGAGGGACTCCTACTGCTGCACATTCTGGAAAAGGGCCTTCCTCAACCAAATGGAGAACCAAGGGAAACGGAGAGGAAGACCAGATGGGACTTTCTGAGGTCTACAGCAGCCAAAGGGATGATCATACCTAATCCAAAGACGTTAAGAGGATTAGCGATGAAGATGGTCACTCCCAACTATAGTAAGCAGCTCCGGAGAGAAGAATAAGAAAAGGGAATAGCCACTCCCAGTTCTGTTATTAGACAAATAGGACTTTAGATGGCTAGTTCCTGCTTTAACGATAGATTCCTATTAGGCTGACCAAGGCCAAACAAAAGTTTCTAGGGAATTTAATAGGATATTGATTCATATGTAATGCATCTGGAAATCACTAAATGAACTTAAGGATATGTTCCAAGTGATATCTTTTAAATGAATCAAACTTGTTTCTCTCGCAATCTGTGTTCGAAAGGTAGTTCGAGAGGTCACCCGATCAGTTTGTCTACAAACATTATGTCTCGAAGAAGGGTAGTTCGAGAGGTCACTTCGAAAGATAACAAACTGATATCTCTGAAAGGAGGAATAAGGAGGGTTAGGGATCAAAGGGAAGATCCCTAACCAGATCAAGATGGAGGAATAAGGAGGGTTAGGGATCAATCACTCAGGGGGAAGATCCTTAACCAGATCAAGACGGAAGAATAAGGAGGTTTAGGGATCAATCACTCAGGGGGAAGATCCTTAAACTCATGAGGAAGATCATTCACCTTCGAAAGGTGAATTTGATAAGCTCAACGGATATATGAGGTGGAACGGCTATCTTTGGACATAAATGCCAGCCACGTGGTCATCGGTTACTGACGGTTTTTCGCACTTAAGGGCATTATCTTGATTAGTGGGAGCATGCTTATATCAATACTCCACTATCTCAAAGCTTAAACCGTTCTATACTTTGCCGAAATACCCTTACCAAAATCCCTTATAAGCTGACCGTTATCAGGGGTATTTCTGACTTCTCACATCTTTTAAATCAACCGGGATCCTTCCACGGGTCAAACTCTCAACCCTACCCATATATCCAACCCGAATCCGCCTAATATAAAAGCAAAATCCTTCTTCTTTACCCGGATTCAGACTCAAAACCATATACCCAAAATCCCCAAATCCTTAGACGCTGTACACATTCCCTCCAAAACACACAAACTTTCTTCAATGGCGTCTGAATCATCATCTTCTTCATCTTCATCTTCATCCTCCAGTGCATACCAGAGAGAGCTAGACCACATACGCTCTCAGATTAAACAAGTCAAGGCGGGAAGCATCCTTGACAAAGATGGCTTCATCACCCACTCGCCAAATCCAACAATGGCGGAGAGAGTCCTGAAGAAATTTGAGAAGGCAGGACTAATGCGGTACATGACGCATGACTACCGAACCATTCATGACCTCGACTACACAGAATAGTTCGCTCATGCCAAGGTCGCGAAGGGCAAGATTGAAAGCCACTTCAACGAAATAGCCATAACAATTTCTGTGGGTGATTTACGAGCAGCATTCGACTTTGCCGCGTCGGAGGAGGCAGTCAAGCACCTATCGGACTACAACATGGATAAGCAGGAGTTTTGGGACAAAATCCGATTGGAGACTGCACCACCCAGAGCATCCTCTGCCCTCCGCAGATTTCATTTGAAGGAGAGGTTTGCCCTAGCCGCCGAGCTCATCATAAAATTCATCCTCGGCAAGGTGTCCGGAACAGACGAAATCAATCTGGACACTCTGAAAATCCTCCACGCCATCTGGAACAACAACAAGTTGGACTGGGCTCACATCATCTTCGACTGCCTCAAACACCAAGTGCAGAGCTCAGTTTCCAACTCCGACCTGACAATCTACAAAAAGGTTGGTTTTGGCTTTGTTGTTCAATTTCTATTGAGACTGAAGGGCTTCGAACTGAGGGAAGGGCGAGAGGTTCATCGGAATACCTATATGGGTAGAACGAAACCTCAAGCTAAGGCAAAAGGTGCTAAGGATGCATCTTCACCCTCAAAGCCTAAGGGAAGGGGCAAGAGGAAAGCCCCAACTAAGGAGAAGCGGTCTGATGACGAGCCTTTGGACGTCCTAGTCAGGAGGGTTGAATTGAAAAGGAAGGCCAAAAGGACCAAGACTGCTGCTGTCACCCAGGTTCGAGAGGTGACACCGTCCGTTATACAAGTACCATTTGAGGACAGGGCACAAGCCCAGGGGGAACCTCAGGCTACACTGGCCACTGAGGTTGAGAGAGTGCCCCCTACCAAGTCCCTGTCAGGAACTTTAAGTGTTAATATACTTGCTGTTGATGGTGCTGCGAATGGTGATGAATCTGTTGGTTTGCCTCAAGAGGAGGCTCGAGAAGTTGAAGGTACTGGGATCAGTGATCCAGTACAGGGTATTGTTGAGGAACCACGACAGGTGGTTCGAGAGGTAGATATTCCAGCAGCTGAAGATCTAGATTGTGTGGTGGCTGCTGATGGTCAGGGCACTGTGGTCAGTAACCCAGTGCAAGCTTTTCTGAATGATGGGTTAACACATGATCTCTCGGTTGTTCGAGAGATAACTGAACAAGCTGTGGAGTGTGCATCAGCAACAGAAATCCTACCTGCTGACTCTGATGAGCTGAATGCTGAAATCACATCTCGATTGAATCAAAGTGTTGAGAATGTATCGAGTTTGGACGACTTCTCCAGAGTACTTCGTTGGATCAACTGGAGAACAGGTCCCTTTGATCAATTGATCTCAAGAGCAGCAGAGATGGAGGCTGAGGAACGTTTTGCACTAAACTGGTTAGATCTCACTGAAATCCCAGCCGACGAGCTTCAAAACCGTGCCCATGAGATGCAAGTAATCAGGAGTAATCTTGGTCGATCTGACAAAGGAAAGGGCATAGCTGTTGATGCACAAGAAGATGAAGCCGAGCCTGAAGAAGATCCTGAACTAGATGCTCAATTTCGAGAGGATATCAGGCTTGCCACAGCACTATCCTTGGGACAAAGTGTAGAACACACGAGAGGTCCAGGAGAGACCTCTGGGGTTGCTCGAGATGATGCTGACACTCCTACTCCAACTGCAGCAATCCCCTTGTCCCAAGTGAGTGAATCTGCTCTAGAAGACCAGGTAGCTTCGAGAGGTGAATCCGAGACCTCTGAGGCACAAGAGGTGGCACCTAACTCTGTATTACTACTGCCACCACCTGAGTCCACACCCTCGAATGCAACAGATGAAGCTCAGACAGTTCGAGAGGGTGAAATTTTGTTGCTTCAACTCCCAGGCTTTCCTATCGATATGGTTAATAGGGAAAGGTGGAGTGCACAAGTTGCTCCTGAGATAATAGATATTCCAGATTCACCAGAGCATACTGAAGTGCAAACAAGTGAGCAACAAGAGCAGAGTGAGGAGAACCCTGCTGGTTCGAGAGTTGAGGTTCAAGAAGGTGGAAACCGGGAAGCACCTGCCGATGAATCAACTCCTCCAGTAGATGATCACGTTCCCAGTACTGGTTCGAGAGGTAGTGTTGAGGGGGAACCTCAATCAGATGGAAACCGGGAAGCATCTGATACAGAGACTCCCACCTTGGCCATTCCTATCTTACCAGCAGCTGAAGCTGAGGCTCCAGGTTCGAGAGGTGAAGAGCAAGAAGTGATCCATCCCTCAGGTGGAAACCGGGAAGCACCTGATATGGAGCTACCTTCGAGCTCTGATCCCAGTGTCCCTGCTGAACCTCAGGAAGTCAGTCGAGAGGTGGACTCGCATTTGCAAGTCATGGGTGGAAATCTGGAAGCACCCAAGTCCCCTCCAACGAAAGGTACATCTCGATCCTCATCTCCTACTTCTGACTATGATCAACAGGCAGAAGAAGTCTTCATTGGCGAAGTGCGTCAATTCATGGCTGATCAATCTCAGAAGATGGCTCAGCTCGAAAGAATACTCGCTGTGGTCCGCAATGCTGCAATGCCTGCTGATGGCACAAGTGAATCCCAAGGCCGTCATGCCGAACTTCTCGAACAGGCGATATGGGCTGAGGATGCAGCACGGAAAGCTACTGATGAAGCCGCTGTAGCTCGAGCAGAGGCTGCAAGTGCGAGGGCTGAATTAGCCGAGATGCGAGCAGAGCTGCGAGCCTTCCAATATTCCAGTGAACTTCGACAGGATGTGATGAAGGCCATACTCGATGACCTGTCGAACCAAGTCCCTGCCCAACTTCAAGCTATTTTCGAAGGTATGTCCACCCTCCTCTCCCGTACTGATGATGCCAACAAGGGGGAAAATAAAGAGAAAAAGAAGGGGGATACAACGGGCAAGAAAAGGGCAGCAAGTGAACCAGCTGGACCACCTCCAAAAATACCAAGAATCATGAGCAAAGCAGTGGAGGATGCCAAACAGGCAGAAAACCTAAGGGTCCAGCGTACACTGGAAATGGAGAGAAGGAGAGAAGAGGACAGAGAAAGAAGAAGAAAAAGACAAGAACGACAGTCAGAAGAAGAAAGGAAGATAGATCTTCTCATGACAAACTTTAAGTTTGGGAACAGAGAAGACACTGAACAAATTCTGACTCTGGAGATATTCAAGCTTCTGAAAATCACTGG
>NC_044926.1:10250011-10250996 GCF_003576645.1 Ipomoea triloba | reverse complement strand
GTTGTCAAACTTACCATATGCGCTGAAAATAAAATCAATGCTTTTTCTTTTTCAAATCAGCCATATAAGTAAGTATAAGTGTTGGCATCATCAAAAAGGGGGAAATTGTTAGGAACATCATGTAATAGGTTTTGATGATACCAACTGTTAAGTAAGAATCCCCAAGTCTCGATACATAGGCAAAACAATGTAAGTTCGATAAGTAAACTAAGAGCGAAAATACAACCGGGTAATTTGAGCTCAACTCGGGAAATATTTAAGCTTAAGGTAAACTTGTTTGAACAACTTAGAAGTTTTCGTGTTGTAAGCAAACAGATAGATCAGAAGCAGGCACGAGACAACTCTGGAGGAATAAGGGTCTACGAGACATCAACTAAGTCTCGAGACACAAGCCAAGTTCGAGAGGTAAGGACCTCTCGATATACCTATCGAGTTCGAGACGTAAAGAATATTCGAGAGATAGACCTCTCGATACATGGGATTGAAACATCAAGTGGTCGAGACATCTTATATGGTCTCGATAAATCGGCACTTCTCCAAGAGGCTGAATGTTAGTCAACATGTGCAGACAAAATACTCTAAGTTTGGAGAAGAAGAATATCATGGAGATAAAATATTGAAGAGGTGCTGAGCGGGAGGTTTCAAAATGGACGGAAGTGGATGACACGTCAGACCTCCACCACAAACGGTCAAGAAGTGCACCAATCCTGAAGTGGTCAGATTCCCCAAACAAGGAATGATGGGAACATAAAAAGAGTAACTTTATCCAAAAGAAGCAAGTGAAGCATGAACTCAAGAAAGTGGAATATGGAATATTCACTACAAAACAAAAGGCTCAAGTTACAAGACCACTACTCCATGAAAAATGCTGAAATTGTGCAAAGACCCATGTTCGGCGTGGGAGACCAATTTCAAACGGAATAGTTTTCCCTCCAACGGAACTATTCTTCTACTCTCATATATAAGGACGTAAAGACACAGAAGA
>NC_044926.1:10179001-10247962 GCF_003576645.1 Ipomoea triloba | reverse complement strand
AAGTTTCTGCTCAACCAATTATTGACCAAGTAAACCAAACATTACATAGATATCCAGTTGATGCATTCCTTAATTCTGCAAATGATGCTTGAAATATAAGCTAACAAGAATTCTGGCAAATGAAAATGAACTCTTCCCAACTTTCATATGCTGTCTTTTGTCAATGTTTTGCAAGTGCATTTCTTCATTAACCACAAAGAGAAACCAATCAATCCCCCAGCACCCCTTGTTTCCTCATGTTGCCCTATTACTTCAACCAAACATCTTCAGAACTATAACTATAAAGAGGCATTTCCTCATGTTGTCCATCTTCCTTTTTGCTTTTCTTTGTAATTTTTAATTCATATACTAAACATTGGGCATAATTTAAGCTTAATTACTCTTTTTCAAAAAAAATAAAATAAAATAAAATTCGCTCACACTTAAGAAGCGGATAAAAGTTTGTTACCTCCAAACGACGCTGTATCCACCGCACACCTGGGGACCATGAGGCTCAACCCACGCGACTGAGACCTCTTCGAGAGAATCCACCCACACTGTGGAGAACTCTTCGAATTTCCTCTATTGCATCTGCAATAAAAAGGGAAGGAGAATTAAGAATACAGAAATTTGAACCTTTTGAAATAGGTGAAAAGGCGTGAACTTACAATTGCTGGCCGAGGAAAATAGAGGAAAGCGTAGGCTTGGAGAGCAGAGTTGCCGCCATGAGAATTCTCCTCTGCGATTGTAAGTGATTTTACTAGTAAAAACCCTAAATTCGAGTCAATTGAGAGAAAGAGAGAGAGAGAGAGAGATTGAGAGGATAATATACCGTGTCTCCCCAAACGGGGCTTGGCGGTACCGGTAGGCGACTAGCCGAGAAGAGGATGAGAAGCAACGCTGCTAAGCTTTTGTTCCCTACTACCTACCAATGAAATGAGAATTGCTATATTGCGCAGGGGTGTACACTGTACAGTGCGACTCCGTTGTCCCTTGTGTATTTACACTCATGCCCATAACATAACCATTTACCAACTCCCTCAACTTTTTTTTTAATACTATTGAGTATTGACCCTGNAGAGAGAGAGAGAGAGAGATTGAGAGGATAGTATACCGTGTCTCCCCAAACGGGGCTTGGCGGTACCGGTAGGCGACTAGCCGAGAAGAGGATGAGAAGCAACGCTGCTAAGCTTTTGTTCCCTACTACCTACCAATGAAATGAGAATTGCTATATTGCGCAGGGGTGTACACTGTACAGTGCGACTCCGTTGTCCCTTGTGTATTTACACTCATGCCCATAACATAACCATTTACCAACTCCCTCAACTTTTTTTTTAATACTATTGAGTATTGACCCTGTTACAATGTAAATGTGTAATATCTGTTCATACATACTTTCTCAATTTACTGAAGAAAACGCCTCCACTGGGGGTCGAACTTGTGACCTCTTACTTGGGAGGGTCACAGCTATGCCGCTTGACCACAAAGTTTTGGACAACTCCTTCAACTTATTCGTATTCCCTTTGATGCCCCATCCCAAAGTCCCTCGTGTTTTTTTCTTCTAATGACTCAAGGAAAGTTTTTAAGTTAATACTTTTTTCTTCTAATGACTCAAGGAAAGTTTTTAAGTTAATACTCAATTTAGTCATCGATTATAGTGATTTTTCATAATTTAATTTCAAAAGATTTTTTGTGCTTAATTATGTCCTTAACTTTGAAGGTTTAAGATTTTTTGTGCTTAATTATGTCCTTAACTTTGAAGGTTTTACCTAATTGAATTCTCGATTGTTAGAATCAATGACTAAATTGAGAAAATTCAGTGTAGTCGATGATTAAATTTGGTAAAATTGCTATAGTCGAAAATTAACTTAGGTAAAATTTCAATAGTTAAGATTAAATTGGATATTAATAGAATTGAAATTACCAAGTTATTTTAATAAATGACTCAATTGAGAAAACCAATAAAATCGATGATTTAATTAAGTATAAAAAAGTCATTTATTTCTAAGAAGTAATGGCACCATCAATATACTGTACTTTCCATCTATTACTGACAAAATTTATTATATGTTTCATAACATTCGTAAATAATTGTATGCTTTAATTTTGATTTTTTTTATTTATATTATACTTGTAAAATAAATTTTTTTTTTTCATTTTTTAACAACAGGCTACTGAGAACATTAACAAAGTTAAAAATTTTAAAAAGTTTAATAAAGTTGTGAAAACAAAAACTATCCATTCATAATCCACTTAGGTTAAGAAACTCAATAATCACTAAGAATTAAATAGTTATGATTTAATAAATAAAAATTGTAAAAACAATAAAAAATGATTGTTCTTAAACTTTTGTGATTTAGATATTAATTATTTGAGAAAATGACATTTTTTCCTCCTATGTTATGTGCATATAGCATTTTTTCTCCCTAAGTTATTAAAGTGGCAGTTTTCTCTCTTCAATTTTTAAAGTGGTAATTTTCCCGCCTGTAATGTTAAATTGACATTTTTGCCCTTAAAATAATTATTTCATTTATTTTTATTCTCCAACCAATTATTACTAATATGTATGGAAGATCATGATTCGATACGAACCTAATCGAACATTGTAGCAATTGAACTTAAATAGTATGGAAGGTTACGGTTACGATTCAGAACCGAAAAAATAAAATAAAATAATTGTTGAATTTATACTATTTTTAAATAAGAAATAAAATTTAAAAAAATAAATAAATAAGTTTTGATTGGCGGTTCAAAATTGAAATTGGAGTCGAACCGTACCGATTTATCAAAAATAAGTGTTTGATCATTTTCACTATATACGACTGTGGTTCAGTTCCGGTTCACGGTTCAATAATTATTTAATTTTATTTTTTTCGGTTCTGAATCGTAACCAGAACCGTCCATACTATTTCAGTATGATTGCTACAGTGTTTGGTTTGTTTCGAACCGAATCGTGATCATCCATACATATAAGTAATAATTTGTTGGTGAAGGAAAATAAATGAAATAATTATTTTTAAATGTAAAAATGTCAATTTAACATTTCAGGGGAAAAACAATCACTTTAATAACATAGGGGAAAAAAGTGATGTATGCACGAAACATAGGGAGAAAAAGTGTCATTTTCCCTAATTATTTTGTATGGAATAATTTATATTTAGCTTGTTTGGTGATTATAAAACTAGACTAGACTAGCCTATTGTAGACTAATAATTGTGAATGAATACAAAATTTCGATTAATAAAAATTAGATAAATAATCTATCCCAAAAAAAAAAAAGAAGAAAAAAGGATGGAATAACCGAATAAGTGCACTTAGATTAACTTGGAATGTATTACATAAATGATAAACAAAGTGAAGTACTATCCAAAGCTTAAACCGCGAAGGAAAAGGGGCGTTCCGAGAATCGAACTCGGGACCTCTCGCACCCAAAGCGAGAATCATACCACTAGACTAAACGCCCGACTTTGCTTTAAATGAGCTCTTATAAAATTTATTATCTTTGTTCTTATTGTAATTAATGTCAAAACTCATCAAGGCTTTGTTCAATAAAATAAATAAATAAATAACTACTACTAAACTACCTAGCATTAGTTCTACCAAAAATAGTGTTGAGTTTAAGATATGAGTTTTATTATGTATGTTCTTAAATTTTACTCTTTGGTACGGCAAACAATGATATGTTATTTTCATTATTCCAAAAAAGTGTTCACATCAAAAATTTAAAAGTTAAAGTAGAAAATGGGAATACATATTGTAGTTTCCTTAAAATATTTAGTATGACTTTCTGTTTAATAAAAAATATAAGATTTTATATTAAAAATAGAAAAGAGTTGCATAAGCCTCATGGTTATATGGTACAAAACTAATTCTCTAGCAAAATCTGTACAACTTCACTTGGATTAAAGAAAACAGTTGAGATTTGAGATGAAGAAATTCAGCTGCTACAACACTAAGGGATCAACCATCATATTTCCATGCAAAAACCATTTCAGCTCACCAAAATAAATTTATAATAATATGATTTGCAACACATTATTATTGCTGCCTAATATATCCTTCAAAGTATCCACAAGTGACCACGGCAATTTATATCGTGAACCCTGTATCAAAATGTTAATAGATGAGTTCTGTGTATTTTAGATAATCGTTCTGTGTATTCTAGGCAATCATTCTGTGTATTTTAGGCAACCGTTCTGTGTATTCATGTTAGTAACACATGTTGTGATGTGTTTGTGCATTCGAATGTTTAGGAGGATGAGTTCTGTGTATTTTGTGTCAATATTCTGTGTATTCATGTTATTAACACAAGTTGTGATGTGTTTGCGCATTCGAATGTTAGGAGATGAGTTCTGTGTATTTTGTGTCAATATTCTGTGTATTCTAGGCAAACGTTCTGTGTATTCTAGGCAAACATTCTGTGTATTCTAAATAAGAATTCTGTGTATTATAAATAATGAATTCCCTGGAGTCATTTTCGTTCGCGTCCACTAACATCGAAACGACGTCGTTTCGGACCAGGGTCCACAGTAGTCCACGATATAACTACTGAGTAACCACTATGCACCTTCAAAATATGTTTTCCAACAATTTCTCCTTCCTATATTCACCAAAAAAATGAAAAGCAATCTAAGCTTGATTTTTCTTTAAGACAAAACACCCAAATAATTTAATAAACAATTGAGTATTTGAGTGCACATATAACATACCTGCACTTTTTCATTCCATCATTCTTCCTCCTCATCACTATCTATGTAGAAGTTGTTTACTCTTTCCGTCTGGAAACAATTAATAAATTGAGTTTTTAAAAAAGTTTAAAACACATCCGGCAGTCAGATATTTAAAAAAAAAAAACGATATCAAAGGAGAGAAAATGGATGATTATCCCTTGCAGATATTCAAGTAGCTTGAAATGTCAAGTAAAATAGAGGACATGATAAAAAGAGACCCAAATTTCTTCGGAATGAACAAGGATGGCATCATTTCCATAATTGCATTGCTCATCTTGAATCCTCTTTGCAGAAGCTAGAAGGGAAGAATCCCAACATTTGTTTAACTGAATCAATGCTAGTGTGTTGATACTTGCAAAATCACTAGGGATCTCTCGCAAAAGACGACATTAATGCAACTCTAAACATTAGAGTACAAGAAAATGGTCACCCATGGCATTCCAATATTTGAGAGTTTTGTTTCCAATTACCAACCTTTTTAATCGACGGAACCCTCCCTTGTATGGTTCCCACTTTTCACCTTTGCATGCACTTGTCAATTTCAGAACCTTGATCTAGATATGACAACATACCAATAAACCTCATATCACTCCATGGTAGAGCAGTCCAGCCATCTCCAACCCAAAACACCAAATTTTACACCGAAGGAAATATTCCAACAACATATTTTTATACCAATTTTTTCATCTCCAACCTATTTACACCAAATGTTGCACCGAATTTTATTTCATCTCCCATCTATTTACACCAAATTCTATTCATACACTAAAATAAATTGTATTATTATAATTTAAAACTTTTATTATTTTAATATAAAATATAATTTGATATAAATAATAATATTTTAAAATAGAATTTATGTTTTTATATATTTTAATTTTTACTTATTTTATAGTCGATATTGATCTCGTTGATCTTTAAATTTTTATAATTTATTTTTAATAATATAAATTTAAAAAACAATTGGCAAAAATATTTTAAAAAATTCTACATCAAAATAGTGTAACTGAATAGTGTTACACCATTTTGGTGTAGAATTTGGTGTCTTCCATGGAGGAAGGTTGCACCAAATTTTTACACCAAAATGGTGTTTTGGTGCATTCTTTAGAGATGGTCTAAGTTTAGATTCTTACGATTTGGTAGAAAATTAGTTGTCGTGGGAAGTCGCATAGAATAAGTTTGAGGTGCCACCAACGGATGCTTAGTTTCTCAAGCTGCCCTAGTTGCGCAAAATTATTTAAAAGAATTATAATATGGATTGTTCTACCGTATTTAACTATTTACCATCAACACCCCCCCCCCCCCTTTTTTTTAAATAGGAATCTTTGTAAACAAATCCTTGTACATATCTTAGGATCCAACCAAGATACATTCTCTAACTTTCTATAAAAAGCAAATGGAGTTTCTAATGAAAAAATTCGTTCAACACAAAAATTCTTTAATAGTGATATTTTCCAAATTCCGGATGCTTCAGAGGAACTCAATTCAACATCATTTACATGAACAATAAAGCTTTGCATATTCCAATGCTCAAAGAGCTTTACATCAAAATTAGAGTAAAATTCCTGGTAGATAGCTCAGAACGAAGTATCTCAAATGGATAAGATTTGCCATCATATTTAATACTGCATCTTCATTGGAATATAAAAAGTTAACATGAATAAAGTGTAAGGAATGTGATTTGTGAAAGCAATTAGACCAAATTTGACCATTCAAGCATCCTAGTGTATCACTTATCTAACGAAAGGTTATGAAAACAGGACAACATGTCTTGTGATATCTTATTGTAAAATGGAAGTTCTTCATCTCCAATGACATGCAAGACATTTTCATGTTTAGCTTATTTCAAGCACAAATCTCGCAATAGATCATGTATCCTTAATTTCTTCATTTTCCCATTGTAACTCTGTTTGCTAATTATAACAAGACTTCTATCAACAAGAGCTTTCAAGCATTCCATAGCTACTTCCTCCAAATTCTTATGCTTCAATGCCCTCAAAAACCCCTTTGTAGCTCACAATCTAACCAACTTTTTCACAGGGATCTCAGTCTTCTGAAAAAACACTAAAATATAGAAAACAAGCTTTCAAATGGTGTGGTAAACTGGTAATTGGTTGTAACTTAAAGATAGTATTCTTAAACATGCATCACTAGAATTACCAATTAGTGATCTACTTACATTTTTTTTTTTTTGCAACATTCATCCACTTTACCTCCTCCTTCTCCATCTTGGAGAGAAGACTAGCTATTACAATAATAGCTAGAGGTAGTCCTTCACATTTCTTCAGAGTAAATACTCAAAATGGTCCATCGACTATAGCATAATTCACAAATTAGTCCTCGACTTATGATTTTAACCAATAACATCCATGACTTTCCAATTTTTACCAAATGTAGTCCTCCATTAATGAGCCCGTCAACTCGCCGTGAAACACAAGGGCAGTCATGTAATTTCACCTCGTTGCCATGGTTAGCTCATGGCCACCTCGTCCCCTACCTGGAACTTGCCAATGAGCTCCACCACCGCAACTTCGACATCCATTTTTGTTCCACTCCTGTACTCCTCTCTTCCGTTAAAACCTCTATGACAAAATCCACACGGTGGAAATCCATCTCCACGCCCGCGATTTCCCGGAGCTTCTTCCTCCGAGCCGCCACACCACAAAAGATCTCCCTCGCCACCTCATTTTCACCCTCTGCAAGGCATTCAGAATGGCCAGCCCAAGCTTCTGCGACATCCTTGACCGAATCAAACCCGACTTGCTCATCTACGATGTCTTCCAGCCCTGGGCGGCGGAGGCCGCCGCATCGCGGAAAATCCCCGCCGTTTGCTACAGCATCACCGGGGCGGCCTCCATGGCCTTCGCTCACTACTTGCTACGCCACCGGACAACCAGCGGCTTCCCTTTTCCGGAGATCTGCATGAGGCCAGACGAGCTTAAGAATCTGAGGAAAAACTACGAGAACGTCAACCTGGACGAAAGAATCGCCATCCTAAGGGCCATGGAGATGTCCACTAAAATTTGTTTGATCAACACTAGCAGGGAAATCAAGGGGAAGTACATCGACTACATCTCTGAGAAGCTCGGCAACACCGCAGTGCCCATTGGCTCACTCATCCGAGTGCAGGAAAAGAAGGGCAGCAAGGAGGAGGATGTAGAGATGATGAAATGGCTAGACGGAAAACAAAAACACTCAACGCTATACCTTTCATTTGGGAGCGAGTACTACTTGAGTAGGGAGGAGATTCAAGAAATAGCTAAAGGACTAGAGCTTATTAGCAACGCCAATTTTATATGGGTAATTAGGTTTCCGGCGGGGGAGGAGACTCCCTTGGAGGAGGCACTGCCAAATGGGTTTTTGGAGAGAGTGAAGGGGAGAGGGATAATAGTGGAAATTACGTGACTGCCCTTATGTTTCACGGCGAGTTGACAGGCTCATTAACGGAGGACTACATTAGGTAAAAATTGGAAAGTCATGGATGTTATTGGTTAAAATCATAAGTCGATGACCAATTTGTGAATTATGCTATAGTCGATGGACCATTTTGGGTATTTACTCCATTTCTTCACTACGTCTCTACCAATTTTCTCAAACGCAAAAGGAAATTCCGTTTTACCAAAAACTTTACAGTAAAGATTCCAACTTTCAACCGCATCTAAGAGACACATGTTAAGGGGAGAGTTACCTAACCTTGCATATTCAACCACCTCTTTGAGTTGAGAAGACAATAATATACGACTTCCATTATTATCATCTGGAAAGCATCTTTGCATGCTACCCCAAAAAGTAGTGCTCCATATATCATCTATCACTGTCAAATACCTCTGCTCCTTCAAATGTTTACGTGACATTCTGTTAATTTTTCTTTGAGAATTCTTTGGGATTTCCTTGGGAGTCCATCGCTTAATGCTGGCTGCCATAATGCAACTAATAAGGCATCATCACGTTTGCTCCATGTTATACTCTTGAGATACAAAACCCATGCTTACATGTAAAAATGTAATTGGTGGATCTTCATAGACTTTTCTAGCTAGAATGATTTTGCCTATTTCCTCTCTCGCGAACAATTGATACCACTTGAAGCTGCATTCCTCATAAATTCATGAAATTTTTAGTTTTTAGTAGATAACCAAAGTAGAGAGAATCAATTCAATTCATTAGTCATATTCATAGTCATACATACATAATTGGACCTTCTATTATCGACAATTTCAACTATATTATTGATGAAAGCACTGAAAGCAGGGGTGGGTACAAAAACAGTGTTAAAGGTTGCGGTGGGTTACAAGCTAGAAATCAAGAGAATTCTTGTCGACGAATTGTCCATTGCGTTATTAGAAGATTGTAAGCTAAGTTGACACCACCAGTAAATCATACAATGATCTCACTCAGTTAAATAAAAATTAAACCAAAAAAAATGGAAAAAAGATAGAAGAATAGCCTTTTCCCACCTTTTCAATTAACTTTCCTAGCTACCAAATGCTATTTTAGAATCAGTATATTACAGATTAGAACTGATCTGAGAAAACTGCTGCCGCAGAAGCCTTCTCATGACTTTATTTGTTGCTGTTCTTGGGAGAGTAGGGACCGCTACAACTTTCGAAACCTGCCAAAAGTTTTATTACGAGTTAATCGAATAAAACGGAGAAGTTTAAAAAAAGTGATGATTGTTGAATATATATATAATATATAAACATAAATGTGTACTTCAACTATCAGCTTAGCCTTTTAATTGAGATAGACCACATATTTCAATAGAGGCAACCTCATGGGCACTTGATGGGGCCTGTTAAGCATACAATATATATATATATATATATAAACATGAATGAATATACTGTACCTTGAACAGAGGATTCAATTTCTTCTGCAGAGCCAAGTTGAAAGATATTCTCAGAGAGTTCAAGTCATAGCTTGAGCCACCATCTGAATCCTTGAACACAACTGCAATCACTAGCATGTCCGGCCCACCTCCCCGTGGTGGCACCCCAATGGCTGCTGTCTCGAGAATGTTGACATCGTCGATTGAGTTACACACACGCTCAATCTCAATTGAACTCACCTGGTGAACACCAAAAAAGTCTCTCAAGAATCAAAATAGAGAACACGTTTTTAAAAAGATACGAGAAGTAAGGAAGACGGAGAAAGAAAAAAGAAGACTTTAATGATAACAGTCCAACTATCAGTAATCAGCTTAAACTTTTAGCTAAAACAAAACACAACGGAACAAATCCTTCAATTAAGGATCAACTTAAAATCATGCACAATACAATTTGAGGGTAGATGCAGACCTTGACACCACCCAAATTCATAGTGTCATCAGCACGACCATGAGCGTGATAATAACCTTTAGAAGTTCGCTCAAATACATCTCCATGCCTTCTTAGAACCTATTTAATCAAAAAAAAAAAAAAAACAGATAGACTAGAAATTTAGAATTCATGTAGTAGTATAATGTATAATAGTAATATCACACCTGTCCATTCCAAGCAGGCATTCCTTTGAAGTAGACATCATAGTGGTCTGCATTTAGTAGTGAGCTTGAGGCCCCAAACATGAATGGCCCAAGGGCCAATTCACCAATCCCAGGAACATTTGATGGCTGAAATTGGGAAAATTAAATTTGGGAAATAATTATTTTAGGGATATTTACATATTCCATATTTCTTAAATTTCCTCTTTCCAAATTTTAGCATTTTTTTACAAATGAAAAAAAAATCATTAACAAATAATGCAGAACATAAAAGGAAAAATGCTAATGTTCTAGGGTTACGAGTCTTCTAACAATATGGTGCAAGCACGCATTGGGTGGAACCGACGAACCATGATTTAGTTGAGAGTTCGAATATAATTTAAGATGCAAGAATGAAAGTATTATTACCAGAGGACGTCCATCTTCACCAAGAATAAATAGCCTACAGCCGAGAGAAGCAGTGCTAAAAGCAGATAAAGATTGCGGCTGCAAAAGTGAGCCAGAAATAAATCCACCACCGATTTCTGTACCGCCACAAATCTCTATGACAGGCTTGTATTTAGCTCTCCCCATAAGCCATAGGCATTCATCCATATTAGATGCCTCGCCAGTGGTTGCAAAGCAACTGTATAATACGATCCAAATAAATATGCTAGGCTTAACAGTAGGGGAAAGTTATTTCAGAAATCAGAATACTCCATAGAGCATTGATAGACAAAGAAACAATAAGCAGTACACATCAATCATAGGTAATATGGCTTCTAGGTTAATAAACAATCTCAATATAACACAACATACCGGATGGCTGACCAATCATAAGAGGCAGTACAATTTGTAGTTTTCCATGTTCTTACAATACTTGGTATAACTCCGAGCATAGTTACTTTAGCATCCTAGAAAAGGTACTTGAAGATTTTAGACATTAAGTAAAGTTCACAATGATATCTTAAAAAGAAACCATTGTTCTATAGTTTTGAGGGAGTTAATACCCAATTTAGTCTTCAACTATAGTGGTTTTTATCGATTTAGTCCTAGACTTTTTGTGCTTAATTGAGTCCTAGACTTTGATGATTTTACCTAATTGAGTTCTCTATTAAGATAGCTTGGTAATTTTCCCTCTATTAATACACAATTTAGTCCTCGACTATAGTGGTTTTACCCAATTTAGTCCCCGACTATAGTGATTTTACCCAATTTATTCATCGATAATAGTGTTTTTCTCGATTTAATCATTGATTTTAACAGTCGAGGGTTCAATTAGGTAAAATCATCTAAGTCTAGGACCTAATTAAACACAAAAAGACGTTTAAGACTAAATCGAGAAAAATCACTATAGTCAAGGACTAAATTGGGTACTAACTCATAATAAAAGTTCAAATACAAATAATTCCAGTATGTACAATCTAAATCAAGAAATCGAAAACGAAAAGTCTCAGATGAAAAAGATCAAGGATGGACGAAGAATGGATTCACCTGGATGAACTTGGCAAAGCCAGAACCAAGGGGTGATCCATTATATAGGGCCATGGATGCCCCATTCAACAGGGAAGCATAAATTAGCCAAGGTCCCATCATCCACCCAAGATTTGTGGGCCATGCTACTACATCACCTTTGCGGATATCCAAGCTGGACCAACCATCAGCAGCTGCCTTGAAAGGTGTAGCAACAGTCCATGGAATCGCCTTTGGCTCCCCTGGATCATAGGGTGAGTGAGTAAATCTGAAAATGATTAAACTTCTCATCCGTTGCATTTTCAAATTGTTATTTAAGGAAAATTTCTAGCAAATCAATCAAACATGGCAAAGAAATAACAAGAACATATAAGCAATGTATTCAATTTATAATCTACCTGTTGTGCCAGAGGAGAAGAGAATATTTGTGAAGGCTTCAACAGGTTGTTCCATGCCAACATACTCAAATTCTCTGAAATTAACATGAAAGGCGAACATTTCAGGGTGAGAACTAAGGCGACCATTTCTGGGAGAGAGAACTACTGGATCAAACATAATATCAAATTCTAACACAGAGCGGAACCCAGAGAAGAAATTTCTTACTTAGACTTTTCTACTCGTTCTAAAAATTCATGCCAAGAAATGTCACCATCACGCAACTTCACAGTGGACCTGGAGCTTCTACTGGGAATTACAACTGCTATTGGTGATCCAGCATCAATGATTTTGCTGCAGTTTTAACATAAATGTTATGAACATAGTGAATAACTAATATAGTGCACGAACAAGAAGAAGTTAGCAACCACCTGTACAATGGTAGCCTTTTACCACCACGGAAAAAGGAATCCTGGTAATGTAATTGGGTATGGTCAAAAACATATTGGCCCATAAAACTCATAAAAGTAACACATGTGACTAAAAGTTCTGTAAAACCATATAGTTTACAAAGATTAGGAAAAGGAATAGTAAACTTGGGCCCCAATAATGACAGATGAGATGAACCTGAGTGAAAATTGCTTTTGCTTTTGATATTTTGAGCCTTGTTGATATCTCTTTTGGTGCAAAACTATCAGCAATCGACACCACTACATAGTCAGCAAGAATAATAGCCAAGTAGATCACAACGGAAGTGGAATCCATTGGCATATCAATTGCAATTGCAGATCCTTTCTCCAAGCCTAGTGTGTCAAGAGCATGTGCTACTGTCCTATTAAGGAACCATTCACCTCACTAAGAAGGTACTAAAACGACGAGAAATAATACAATTACAATTTGAAATATAAACATACCAGACTGCAGATTGTAACTCCTTAAGAGTCAACCTTTTAACAGGTGTTTCATCATCTCCTTCATCTCGGTATAGAATAACCGTATCATTCAAACTCCTCTTTCCATTCAATGTCAAGCAATTTTTTGCTGGGTTAAGGTATGCTCCAGGAAGCCATTGACCACCCGGTTGAGATGGAGTCTCACGCAAAATACATTGCGGGGGAACAGAGAAAGAAACATTCATTTCTTCTAATGCAGTTTTCCAGAAGGCCTGATAGAAAACAAAAGAAGATTACTGGTGACCTAACAGCAACCAAAAAAAAAAGGAGTAAAAGAATTCATTATACCAACTAACAGTATATATTTATAATTTACTAATAGAACAAATAACTAACCTCAAGGTTTGAGACCGAAAATTTCTGAAAATCAGAAAAGCTCAATATGGGGTCCTTATACTTTGATCCCAAAAACTCTTTCCCACGCCTCTCCAATAACTTCCCTATGTTGGTTAATTTCACACTTTCCCTGCATTTCTCAATTCCCAAAACCAAATTTGTGTGTTTTTCATTTACACTCAAGAATGCACATATTGTGTATATCAAACTATCAATCATGGATTTATGGATATCAATTTGATAAATTGTCCAAACTGTCCATTTTAAACCCATCTGAGCTAGTCACTTTTATACAACTGGCCATCTTTGGACTAATTGAACGTAAAACTATTGCATAAGACTAAACCAATTCAACAGTAGTTTTTTTTTTAGACCACAAGGTGTCCTAGGTATGCCCTAAGTATAAGAGAGGCCTTTAAGCTCGTACCCTTCTCAAACTAATCCCCGTTCGCATCAAGACGGCCCAATTAAGGAGTAAAGTTCCATAAGAGAGGAAATTTTGAACTCCCGACCTCTCTGATTAGAGTAATCATGGGCCACCACACAAAATTAATGCGATTTCCAAATATACTCTTAAAGCTAACAAACATTTATATACACACATAAAAGTACGAATATATACACGTAATGAGAACTCAAGAAAGGGGATAACGAACTCACGGGTCGGGCATCCAAACAGGCGGGTCGGGCCCGAAGTCCTTGTAGCAGCCATAGTACATCATCTGATGGAGCGAGAAAGGTTGCTCTGGGGTAAGCAGGTCGCTGGAGATGCGCAGCCATGTCTGGGGAGTTGCAGCTCCGTAAACACTCACGATTTCGGCGAGCTTTTCGTGTAGCTGGCAGGAAAGCTCGGATGACACGCCGAGAGCTTCGATATCAGCGACGGTAATCTTGTCCAAACCTTTGTATTTCCGGTGATCAGCCATTTGTTCCCGGGAAGGGCCGTATGAAGACGCTGTGGGACTCTGAGCTTTTACGGTTTGTACATCGCCATTTTTATATCCTTTATTTTGCTGTATTACTATTTTATTTTTAGATTCTTATTGATAGAGTTGGTCTGTTAGTAACAAAAGGCATTATTTGAAAATGCTATTTGGAGTTAAAGTCGCTTGTTCATAGCTGATTTAAGAAGTTATTAAACCTAGGATTGTCCCTAATTACTAATCTTTTTATGCAAGTGTTAACTCTTTTTTCTTTTTTTTTTAAAGTTTTGTGAGATCATAGGCGGCATAAGACAACAAAGATTAAGATACTTTTTGACGTTAAAAGCGAAAATCTAAGAGCATCACCATCAATGGATCAAAGATGGTTTTTAGAATAGTGATAATGCAAAAGGAAGATCTTGGACTGATGTGGAGAAGAGATAATTGACAAATATAATCCCTGCAAATGGTTAGATAATGTCAGAAAAATAAAAAAATAAAAAAATATATATACAGCAGTGAGACGCATGTGTCTCATTGCCCATCCAGCCTGGCGCGTGTATCACACGCGCCTGGCTGGGCGATTGAGAGTGGCCGCCAGCTGCGACCACTCTCAATTTAATTAAATTGTCGCCGTTGCTAGCAACGGCCAAAATTAGTGCCTTTGCAAGGCACCGACCATATTTCCGGCCGTTGCCTGGCAAAGGCTATTTTTATTTTAATAAAAAAAAAACTAACTGCTACAATTCCAATACAATTGTTATTTCAACTTATCATTTAACTTAATTAGGTGTTAAGCATATTAATTATAATTAGAAATAAGGTTCAAATTGGCCACTGAACATAACCTGAAAGTGCAATTAGGCCACTGAACGAAAAAAATGTGTAATTAGGTCACTGAATACTCCAAATGCATGCAATTTCACCTGATAGCAGGTTACGTTCCATTTCATTAGGTTGCGCTTACATGGATGGTGAATTGACATTTTAAAATATTTTTTTAATAATAAACTTTAAAATTAAAAATTAAAAATTAATTAAAATATTAAAATTTTAATATTAAAAAATATTAAAAATTAATATTTTTAATTTTTAATTTTAATTTTTAGCATTTATTAAATAATAAACTTTAAAATTAAATTAATTAAAAATATTAAAAAATTAAAAAATTAATATTAAAAATATTTTAAAATTAATATTTTTAAAAGTTTTAATTTTTAATTTTTATATTTATTATTAAAATTTTTTTTTAAAAATGTTACATCACCATCTATGTAAGCACGCAACCTGATGAAATGGAAGGTAACCTGTTATCAGGTGAAATTGCATGCATTTGGAGTGTTCAGTGGCCTAATTGCACATTTTTTTCGTTCAGTGGCCTAATTACACTTTCAGGTTACGTTCAGTGGCCAATTTGAACCTTATTCCTTATAATTATTCTTTTATTAATTAATTTCAACTTTACAATTCCAGTACAATTGCTACAACACGTATGTTTAATTATTTTTAATACAATTATAAATTTATAAACAAAATAGATAAATAAATAATTAAAATATAGTGAGGTAAAATGGTGGGTCCATAAAAAATTGAGAAAAAACTAAAACTAGTGTGGAGAAGAGTTATTATGATTGAATGAGATAGTGAATGATGAGGTGGAAGCTGGGGCCTACAAAAAACTGGAGAAAAAACTCCAACTGATAAGGATGCTCTAATTGAACTTGCGCCTAATTGACTTGATACCATTTTATTGACTTTCAATTTAATTTGAATCAAGCATATAAACCCACTTTGATTAAACCCCACTGAAGTTCTCTCCTCTTTTGTTTCCTTCACGGCCGCCGCCTCCGTGAAGCAAGCGGATCGGAGGCGGCGTCCAATCGTCTTCCCCTGCTACTATTTCCACCTCAGACAATGTCCATCTTTATTGTCTTTTTTGCATTCACTGTTTTCTCCTCCATCTCCACCGCTACCGGTCGTTACTCTCTTATTTTCGCATTGTTGTTTCCTTTGCTTTATTTTATTGGTTTAATTTTGTTTGCAGTTTTTGTGTTTTTCCTCTCGTTGTTTTGACGAGTTTCTTCCTCTCGTTTACTTGGCGAGTTCTTTTTTCATAATGCGTGAAACGATAAAACTAGTTATAGCGTACGTGAATCTCATCCTGGGTGACAAACATGACAATGAGAAAGAGACTCCTATAAACTATGATATGCAGTTCAGCCAAATGGAGATATTATCAATGGATAGAAGAATGACGATGAAGATATTGTCAATGGATAGAATAATGGAAATAGATACTCAGGTGGTGTGCAAAACTATTCAACCAGTGTCAGTCTTGTGTACGTTTGACCAAATCATTAAAGAAGCTTTAAGTTCGTTCAAAGAATTCGGCTTCAAATTTGTGAAACAGTCTGCTTTCTATGCTAGGGAAGTTATTTCTATGTCTGACTGTAAGGAATGTTTGACCATTCCATCGATCTTTATTGTAAACGTTTCAGCCTATGATTAATGAATTAGCTTCTTTTATTTTCAAAAAAAAAAAAAAAAAACCCACTTTGATTAATTTTCAAATGTTTACAGTTTTTCCATTTAAAAAAAAAATCTGTACTCTACTACTTTTACAGGGCCCACGGGTAAGAACAGAATAACAATACAACTACAAATTAACAGCCAGGTAAATGAATCAGGCAACTACCACTGTAAAACAACACTCACAAACCATTATTGGCCTCAGTAAATTGCTGCCGCAGAACTCTACGCATGACTTTATTTGTTGCAGTTCTTGGTAGGGAAGGGAGTGCTACAATGTTGGAAACCTGCATGTTGCATAAGTTAGCTGATAGAATTTTTAGACACTAACCATCAGAAAACATTGTCAATGGTTGAAAAAAAATCATTAGGTGCTCCTTGGGCATCCGGGGGAGCCTAGTGCCTAATTGGGGCCTAGATACTTTTTATTTTTTTTTAAAATTTGTTTAAAATTTTTAATTTTTTTAGACTAATAATTATAAACTATGTAATACTTTAATAGTTAAATTAAATATTAACCTAAAAAACATCTAGAGTTTGAACAATTTAGGGTTATTTCGCTCAAAATGATGTCGATCTGAGTGAAATAACTATTTTTTTAAGAACAATGGCTAATCAGCCGACTAGGCGGCTTAGTCAGTGCCTAGGAGGCCTAGCCGGTCAGCACCTAAGCCGCCTAAACCACCGATTGTGGTGATAAGCTAGGTGGCCGACAGGCGCCTAGGTGGGATTTTTGCAACATTGGCATTACCTTGAATAGAGGGTTCAGTTTCTTTTGCAGAGCCGAGTTGAAGGCAATCATCAATTTGTTCAAGCTGTGGTTTGGTTTGTTTGCGTCCTTGAAGACGACGACGATTACCAACTTCTCAGGGCCACCTCCAGCGGGTGGCACCCCAATGGCTGCAGTCTCTAGGATATCATCATCAACCGCATTGCAAATGCGCTCGATCTCAAGTGAGCTAACCTGGCAAGCAAAGTAACAGAACTTGAGTTTGCAAACTACAGGAGAGGAATTGGAGACATGCATTGGCATGATTAGCAATAGTGTTGTGAAAAGAGACCTTGATACCACCCAGATTCATGGTATCATCTGCTCGACCCTGTGCACGGTAATACCCTCTACAAGTATACTCAATCACATCTCCGTGCCTTCTCAGGACCTACATACAAGAAAGAAATTATAGCGAGTGTTGAGTATAAAATCTGACAAATTGAACTGCTATGGTTATTCTCATACCTTTCCGTTCCAAGTAGGCATTCCTTTGAAATAAACCTTGTAGTGGTCTGCATTCAGCAGTGTGCTTGATGATCCAAATATGAAGGGACCAAGGGCCAATTCACCAATGCCAGGAACACCTGGTGGCTGGAAATTGAGAAAAATATTAGCCAAGAGCCTAAGAAAAGGTTAATAAAATTCATATAATAGCAGCAAGAAGTTACCAATCAAGACTCTGGTACCAACATTTTTTTTTTTGAGTACCTGTTCATAACTACTTTCTCAACCTACTGAAACAAAGAGTCAATATTGCCTCCACTAAGGCTCGAACTCACCCCCTTCCATATAGGAGTGCAACCGGGTGCCACTAGACCAAAAGGTACCAACATATTTCATGTTGTTTCACTAAAAGTCATTTTGTAAAGTTGTTTTCTTTTTAATGATGGATTCTATAAAACTGTAGGCACCGGCATACATGGTTGCAATTTGTTTATAGAATATACCACTGAGAACAAATCAGCTCCATGAAGGTGACAACCAAAACACGAGCTACTAGAAAAAGCATTAGGTCTTTATTTCTTGTCTTCCTTATTTTGAGGTGGGTTGAGAAATGCAGAGCATCCAGAACGTTGAACATCAACTAATAAGCAAACACTAGGGACATGCATATAAAACATTAAAGTAACAACTGCTTACAATAGGAGACCCATCCTTGTCAATAATGAAGAGACTACATCCCATAGCTGCTGTGCTAAATGCAGCCAAAGATTGAGGCTGCAACAATGAACCAGTAACGAAGCCTCCACCAATTTCCGTGCCACCACAGTACTCGATCACAGGCTTGTATTGAGCTCTTCCCATAAGCCAGAGGTATTCATCCACACTGGATGCCTCACCAGTGGAGCCAAAGCAACTGCCATCATTCAGAAACAAAGTAAGCTTGACTAAAGATTAGGACTATTTTGACCCAACTTTATTCAACAATCATGTCTAGCCGACATAGAATGCCAGTTTTTAATTGATTCATTTATTATAGTCCAGCATGCTTGGCCATCAACTAATTATGTTAAAAATTGAAGGGGAAGGCAGGGAAGAGTAAAGAAAGTGAGCCGCATGCATTTATAATATGATAGCATGTATATAAGAAAATCCAAACTCTAAGATTACAATCATAAGCCTACCGGATGGTCGACCAATCAAAGCCAGATGTGCAATTTGTAGTTTTCCATGTTCTCACAATGCTTGGGATCACACCTAGCATGGTTACATTAGCATCCTATGTATTTACAGGACGTTAAATGAGTAAGATTGAAAAGACAGTCCGACTATAGAAAATTAGGTTGTCAAAAGATTTAAGCATATACAGAGTAATTTTAATGAGTGTTATTATGATTATAGAACACACTGAAGCTTAAGGCTGATACTATCAAATAAAAAGCTCCTGGGAGAATTCAAATACGATGTTTCAATCTCTCCTCCCTGCTACTTCTTCTCAATGGTTAGGCACTAGAGTAAAGATGTAATCTGTATTGTGCAGGGGAAAGAGAATCTACAAAAAGCATCAACTATGCGTTTATACCAACCCTTTGCATGCTGAAAGCAAGATAATTAAAGATGCTAAGACCTGTTCCTAGCACATATCTGTGTGACTGTGTGCAATGTATAGTATGAAAATCATTATAAAATAGCATGGTGAATCAGACGAAGAGGGAACATTATTTAGGCAAAAAAAATACTTTTTTGAAAATGCCTAAGAATAATTTAGAATTCTGTAATACTGTATGACCTAAGGTTTGAATAGTTTTCGTCTTGGTAAAAGCATTAAAAACTATGGAACTATGACAACCAGTATGCAATTCAATGGTCAGAAGCAGCACATAAAACAACAGCAGGCTCACCTGTACAAACTTAGCAAAGCCAGAACCAAGGGGTGATCCATTATACAAGGCCATGGATGCCCCATTTAGCAATGAAGCATAAACCAACCAAGGCCCCATCATCCACCCCAAATTAGTAGGCCAAGCAACTACATCGCCTTTTTGGATATCCATGTGGCACCATCCATCAGCAGCAGCCTTCAAAGGTGTTATAACAGACCATGGAATTGCTTTTGGCTCTCCTGCAGCATATAATAATGCAGTTAAGATTAGACACACTAATGTATCTAAAATTTTTACTGTATTTCTTCAAAAAAAAAAAATAAAAATTACTGTATTGATTATATTAGGTACTATTCTTAAAAGTGTACTTGGGAGCTACAATTTGCTTCACCTCTTTATTTTCTTAAGAACTTGTGCTCAAAATAGACATAACTCACATAAGTAAGAACTAACTAATAGGACTATTTATTTTTTGATAACTAAACTAACTATTAGGATTCTTGGTTAGTAATTTAACATACCAGTTGTTCCAGAAGAGAAAAGTATATTTGTGAATGCTTCAGTAGGCAATTCTACTGCATCAAACTTGAGTTCTCTGCAATTGGCAAGAGAGAAAATGATCAATGCACAAGCATCACAGGCTCATAGCTTGCCGCCTTGCCTAACAACAAGAACTAAATTATATTAATAAGGTACACACAAGACTCTAAAGTTAAATAAAATTTTAGGTCAAAACCAATAGTAAAAAAGCTATTTTAATACATGACATGGAATACATGTATTAACATGAAAGAGACACAATTGTGTAATTGTATGATGCAGGCGTCCAAATTCAAGCATGTCAAAGAGCATTCATTATCTTAATAATTACATGTGCAACTGCTATGAGCATGTCTTCCTAATATCTTTCAGAGTGTTACGGAATGTACAAGTAATATCGAACCTATATATATTAGGCAGCTTGGAGATTTATAGGGATTTGAGTAGGTAGTTGTATGGAAACTTGTTTACTTATTAGAAGTCCTCTAGCATGTATTTATAGGTGCTGTGTATTCTCTTTTCTAAGATACAACTTATTCATAAACTCTATCTTTACTTTCATAGCACAGAGCATCTCAAAGATAAATATAGCACTCCGTATATTCTAATCTATCGGACATGGTTACATACATCAGACAAAAGTGAAAAGCCCTATAGATTCAAAATAAATAAATAAAATAAAAAGAAACATTTTTTAGGAGAAACTGGATATGATGAACTACCTTTTATCAAATTGGACAAAGCATCTCAAAGATGAATTTAGTATTTTCGAATGTATTAGATATAGCTACAAACATCAGACAACAATCCTTTAGATACAACAGCATGGTAAGAGAGTAAACAAGATACCATTAACTTATTGTATGAAAATGAGTACTTACTTAGATTCTTTTACTCTTTCCAGAAAATCATGCCATGCAATGTCACCATCACGCAATTTTATGCTCAAGGAGGAGGCTCTATTGGGAATTACTATTGCCATTGGTGACTCAGCATCAACAACTCGACTGCAATTATAGCATATACTCAAACAACAATTAAAAAACACCGACACAAATGCAAAGAAAGAGAAAGTCAATCTTCACCTGTACAAGGGTATTCTTTTCTCACCTCGGGCAATAAAATCCTGTGGTATATGGTCAACAAGAAGAAAGCTGAGCAACAAATCAAGGATGAAAAAGAAGAAAGAAAACAATGCATAACCCCATGAAATTCGTAGAGGCAGCTACTTAAAAGAAAATTAAGACTAGAACCATGATTAGCATCAATTCTGCCCCCTGCCCCTGCCCCTCCCAGAAAGGGAAAATCCAAAAAGTAATACACATAATTTTGGTTAAAACCTAGTTATTGAAACATTTCATTCCACAGTGCAAAAGATTACTTTTATCCAGTTCTATTCAAAAGTCTGTTAGGCCCTTGTTCTCTCTTTTGTGCAAAATTCATGGTCTGACCACAAGAATTAAATTTTGAAAAGTGATGACAACAGAAATAAAACACCAAACACTAATTATTCTCAAAACTCAAGAATATATGAGATAGACCTGAGTAAAAATTGCTTTTGCTTTTGATAATATGAGCCTTGTAGATATTTCATTGGGTGCAAAACTATCAGCAATTGACACCACTACATAGCCAGCAAGAACAATAGCTAGGTAGATCACCACTGAATTGACATCCATTGGCATATCAATAGCAATCGAAGAACCTTTCTCCAATCCCAGGGTTTCAATAGCATGTGCAACTGCCCTATACAAGGGAATGCAGATTACAATACTACAAGTTTAAATAAATAATCTAGGAATTATCTAATAAACTGTCACGTAAGAATCAACAATGAACTCAACGAACAAGCTTGCATACCAAACTTCTGAACGTAGCTCCTCGAGGGTCATTTTTCCAAGAGGGGCTTCATCTTCTCCTTCATTACGCCATATTAATGCTATATCGTTTGAAGTTCTTTTCCCATTTAGACTGAGGCAATGCTTTGCTGGATTCAAGCGTGCTCCAGGAAGCCACTTCCCACCTGGATGAGATGGATCCTCACACAAAATACATTGAGGAGGAACTGAAAATGAAACATTCATCTCCTCGAATACTGCTTTCCAGTAGACCTAGAGAAGACATAAATAAAAGGCCAATAGAAGACACATTATTACTTATCACCTATAAAAGCAAAATCAACAGCTGAACTTAGAAAAGACACATCCTGACTAATACATCAAATCTACCTCTGGGTTTGAGACAGAGAATTCCTGAAAATCAGAGAAGCTTGAGATTGGGTCTTTATATTTTGATCCCAGGAACTCTTCTCCACACCTCTCCAGTAACTGGCCAACATTAGTTGATTTTGCACTTCCACTGATCAAAGATGTATAAACTTGTAAAATTTTTATATTCCCCTTAAAATTATTAGTGAAAAATATAAAAATTAATTTTAAAAAAGGAAACACTAAAATTTATTCATAAAATAAGTCAAGAACATTTATAACCCATGCAGTCTAATAAACAAAATAAAACGCTATAAAAAGAGTGTTTACAGATTGCAAATACAGTTTCTAATATTTCAGATGTATAATTTTTTACGGAATACAATTTATGATTAACACTCTAATACATATTTAGCACATAATTATTCATAAGAATTCTCCAAACAGATAATGAATTATGTAATCATAGAAGAATAGCAAATACTTTAGCCCTCAAATCTTTTCCCCTTTTTTCAGTTGCTCTCGGAAATAATTTCCAAGTGTAGAAACAATGCACAAGTTTACTTGCACAAATTTCATATCTTCTATTTGGAGAAATGGCGGTAAAAAAGAAGCAAGAACCGAGAAGAATGGGATGAAACTAACGGGTCGGGTAACCAAGCAGGAGGGTCGAGTCCGAAGTCCTTGTAGCAGCCATAGTACATGATCTGATGCAAAGAGAAAGGGAGGTCCGGGGTGAGCAAATCCTTGGAAACACGGTGCCATGTCTGGGGTGTGGCAGGCCCGTAATGATCAACGATCTTGTTGAGCTTTTCGTGAAATTCAGCCGCAACATCGGAATTTACACCGACAGCTTCGATATCTGCAATGTCAATTGAGTCCAACCCTTTGTACTGAGCAGTAGCCATAGTCCATACACTTCTCCTTCTTTTTTCTTCCAATTGAGAGCAAGTCAAAGCTGCATTATAGCAAGCGGTTGGTGCGCACTCTTTTGTGAGTAATGAATACTCAATACAATTTGGCAGCCGGTTGGCAATATGGGGTATATATATATATATAATGAATAGATTGACAGATCGCCCATGCGATATCTGTCCTGCCATACTATTCTGGTCTGGGCAAATTATAGTATGTCTAGCTATACCAAATTTTAAGCTGTGTTTGGTTCATGAGTTTATACACCAGAAATGAGAATCAAAATCACAATTAATGTTTCGTTGACAATTTTTTAAAATGTAATTATGAGATTTGATTACTCATTCAATTAACAACCTCATTCTCTAATTAAATACGAGTATCATTTCATTTATTAGTAATTTGATTTTTAAGTTTGGATTAGTACTTTGTATGTCATTATGTTAGGATCAATTACTTTGATTTTTTTTAAACCTTTATTCCTATTACAGGGTTATACATAACCAAACATCAATATTGATAATCATTCCAATTCCACCATACTATTAAATATGCAAAATACTTTCACCAAAATTCATTAATATTACAAGTATTTAATTTTCATCCCGATATCGATTTGCATGTGAGAACAAAACACACCCTTACTTTTTACTACTTTGGCTATTATGGTATTTGTTATATTTACTATTTAGTTATACTTTTCTTAATTTTGTTGCTTTATATTCTCTAACTTTTGTTTGTTTATTATAATTAATTTTTTATTTAAATATTTATTAAAGATGACTAACATATAATTTAATTATTCAAAATTTGTGTTTTGACATGTTAATTTTCTTTCTCGTAAACTATTTTAGTTAAATGATAAAATTATATGTTAAATATATTTATTAAACTGTAGAATAATAAAAATTTAAAAAGATATGTTAAAAATCTATAATAAAATGTTTCTCTTTTTTTTTTTGGCAATATTATAATTTTATTTTATTTTTTGTTAGAGGGGAGGGGGAAGTGTGGAAGACCAGAGGACCTAAACTTTGCTCCCAAAAGGTTGAATCCCCAACCCTAAGGGCTCTCACGCCCTGACCCGACAAAGCATCTGGGAGAGGACCTAAACTTGAGGGAACGGATGGTCGATCGCACCAACCATGCTAGTAAAAATTACCGTATTATAGTTTTAGTGTTTGATATTTTGTTTTTGAGTTAATTTCATTTTTGGTCCTAGATTTATAGGTGACATTCCACTTTTAGTCCTTTTTTTTTATCAAAACATCCACATTTGGTCCTAGTATTATTGTGGTATGACCAATTTTGGTCCTCCGTCAACAAAATTGTTGAAATGTCGTTAAATAAAATGGTTTGTCTATCATTTTTATACAAATTAAGTTGACCTCGCTATATTGTTATGTTTATTTTTTTGAAAAAAATTTGTAATTGAAGAGCGAAATGCCTTTGTATTTAATGACATTACAACTCTTTTGTTGATAGAGGACAAAAAATAGTCATGTCACAATAATACTAGAACCAAATATAGATGTTTTAATAAAAGAGGACTAAAACTAGACTACCACATATAAATCTAGGACAAAAAATGGAATTAACTCTTTTGTTTTTAGTCCTTTTTTTAATACAACTAACTCTATTACAGTAGTATATGTTCATCATACTTTCTCAACCTGTTGAAGTACAAAGAGTTAACTTCGCCTCCATTGAGGCAAGAGTTAATTTCGCCTCCACTAAGGCAAGAGTTAATTTCGCCTCCATTGGGGCTCGATCTCATGATCTCCCATATGGGAGAATCACTACATCATATGATCTGGTACTTTTTTTAGTCCTTTATGTATTATATTTACCATCATTAACCACCATGTTTAGTTTACAAAATAGATTGTGAATGGAATCACATTTATAGAAATAAGTTTATTTCATTCTTTGGTAAGTCAATTTAGTTAACTAAATAGTGTTCACTAAAGGAAATATCTATTTTGAGGAACTCATAATATATATTAAAGTATTCATGAGTTCTTAAGAATATCTTTTTCTTTTTTTTTAATTGAGTTAATTTCACCAGAGGTCCCTTGTCTTTAGTGGCAATTCCAAATTTAGTCACATATTATCATTTTTGCAATTAACATTCTAGACTATTATTTTTTGGACACTTTTAGTCTTTCTCATGACATTTCCTATTTTTAATAAGGTCATTTTTGTTTTTTAATATTTTTATTTTGTTATTTTTCTGATTTCAACCAGTTTAATTGGTTTAGGAGTTAAGACTTTACTAAAAATCAGTTGAAAAAAATGATTACTAAAAAATCAGAGGTTACTTAAAGTTTTAAACCAATTAAACCGGTTGAAACTGAAAAATAACAAAAGAAAAATATGAAAAGACAAAAATGCCCTTACTAAAAATAAGAAATGTCATGAGAAGGACTAAAAGTATCCAAAAAATAATAGTCTAGATGTTAAATGGCAAAAACAATAGTTTGGGACTAAATTTAGAATCGCCACCAAAGACAAGGGACCTCTGGTGGAATTAACTCTTTTTAATATATATATATATATATATATATATATATATATATATATATATATATATATATATCAATCAAATGAGAACATGCGCATAACATATAACTAGGAACCTATCATATCCGTCATAAAAAGTTTATTTACTTCTGTAGCTAATCCTATATGAAGAGGAAGAAGCAAGTTCAAAAGTATGAAGATATGAGATAAAGAAGACTCTAGAGGATCATAGTCTATAGGTAAGTGTTAATGATTAAAAAATTTGATCAATTTCATAGGTCTAAGCCTCTGGTAAGATAGCTAAAACTTAACGTAGACGCTTTCATTAATGATTCTAATAGAAAGATGCATGGGTTTGGTTATCACTTGAAATTCTAATGGCTATTTTGTAGTTATGAAAGGGATGCCTCGGTTTAGTTTTTTTTTTTTTTTTTTTTTTCCCCTAAGGAAGCAGAAGCTATTAGTATTCGTCAAGCTTTAAGTTGGATCAAAAAAGTTTGTAAAGCTTTAAGTTGGATAAAAAAATTCTTTTATGAATTCATCCAAGTTTAAATGGGCGATTTCCAAGTCTATCAATGAATTCAATTAAGTTGCATCTTTTGGTTATGTTTTTGGTTTAATTGTTGATGACATTAAAAATTTTGCTGGTGACTTTTTCCATTTATGTTTCAAATTCTTTAAATAATTTGTGAATTGTTTCACACACTTACTATCTAAGGATGCCGTTTTCATGTTAGATTGTTTGAAATAGTTTTTCATCCCACCTTTTGTTGATGATATTCTGCGTCTCAATTTGATGAATTAATGTTACACGGTTTTGTTGCTTAAAAAAAAGTAATTAATATTTTATAATAAATGAATTTGTAATAATTTTTGTTACATTTTTTTCCTTGAAAATGAACAAAATAAAAAAAATGATAATTGTCTAATTTTCAACCAAACAAAAAAAAAAGGTAATTTTCTAATTATTGGCCAAACATTTGAAAATACAAATATTTTGTGAAAAATGTGTTTTGCCTCTTGATTTGATGAATTAATATTGCTCGATTTTGTTGCTTCAGAACATAATTAATATTTGATAAGAAATAGTGATTTTGTAATATATCTTTTTTTCTTTTTATTTTTCTGAAAATGAACCAAATAGGATAAAAGATAATTGTCTAACTTTCAACCAAACAAAAAATAACAATTTTTTAACTTTTAGTTAAACATTTAGAAATAAAAACATTTTTTCTAAAAATTAGATCATTTTTAGAATTCATTTTCCATAAATCATTTTCTTGGTTTCAAAATCAACCTTTAAGTTAAATTGAATTCTATTCAGATTAAGCGAAATAATTACAAATATTTATCAATACTTGAATATTTTGGCATTAAATTATTATATTTAAAAGACTTAGTCATGATCATCATTACAGCCCATAAAATCTGATTATTTACACCAATGAACCTATAAGCTAATATAATTAATATATTTTTATTTTATCTTATTTTAAAGGTTCGATTCAGTCGTTTTAATATCACAAATTTTTTATATAATATGAAAAAATATTTTTTTTGTTTTTTTTTCTCTTTTGGAATATGGATACTACATTGTGATTAATTTTAGTATTCATACTTTATTTTTCATATAATTTTGTCTTGACAAATGCTAACCATTGCACTCAAAATATAATTAAGCTATTTTTATTAGAATAATTATATTAATATTATAAGCTAAAATAATTAATACACCGTACCATTAATTAAATCAACTCATTTTTCTTTACATAATTCGTAAACATTATCTTATAGTTTTCATATTTGACGTTTTGCCTTCAATAGTACTTTGACATAGTTTCTAAATATTTTAGTCATATAATAACACTAAAAAATACCACAAAAAATTATTATTATATTATAAAGGGACACACTTGTGTGGGATCGTCTCACGGATCCTTATTCGTAAGGCAGGTCGGATCGGGTCATACTTATATGCTCAAATGTAATACTAATCAGGATTAAAATATGTGTTACTTATAATGGAAAATGTAATACTTTTACATTTTGATATAAAATTATTATATTTTCCATAAAAAAATTATTACATTTTTTCCTAATAAGTAATGTTGACAAGTGTTTGTTACTTATAAGAGAAAATATAATACTTTAATTTTGAGAGAAAAATGTAATAATTTTAAATCAAAATGTAAAAGTATTACGCTTTTCCTTAAAAGTATTCTAATTTCCCATATAAGTAATAAACACTTTATTCATAATTAGTATTATATTTGTGCATATAAATATTAATTACATTTTCTTCTTGCCTCAACCCGGATCTTACGGTGAGATAATTTCATATAAGTTTTTGTCTATTATAAATAAATTCAAGTAATAGTTAAATTATACACACAAAACGATGCAGAATGAATAAAACCTCATTTCGTACTGATTTGAAATATAGTAAATATTTATTTACTGAAATATCTAAAATATTACTAGTATAATTATAAACACAAGAGACATCAAGTCGTTGTAGTATAGTGGTGAGTATTCCCGCCTGTCACGCGGGTGACCCGGGTTCGATCCCCGGCAACGGCGTTTTAAGTGTTAAGGTCGAGAAGTGTTTCTTCTTTAGAATTCTGAGTGGACTGCCTGTTTAATTTTCATTTTGGAATTGTTACAGAAACTCCTAAATCTTTAGCTTATGATGAACTAATTAAAAAAACTAATTGTACGCACTAGATTGTACCTGAGCTAGTTTAAGAATGATGGGGAGATTCATGGGTGTCTGCAACCTCAATCTCTTCTATTCTCCTTAACAGTTAAACTCATTTTTGGTCATCTTTCAGATTCTGTGTCGGTGGACTTCAAAGCCAAGTCTGTAAGCTTTAACATATCATTGTAGCATTCCATTCGTTCTCTGGGATCTTTCTCTAAGGTTAAAGGATGAAAATGCAATTCACCAATGTAGTATGTGTAATATTAAATTGATGGCATATATATGTTCTATAACAAGTTTCTACCTCAATTAAATTATCAATTTCATCATATCCTCAAGAAATCAAACAAACCCATTTGGATATTCATGGTGTTAACACTAGGGTTCAAAGTTTGAGTTCAATCTACCAAATTAATCACAAAGAATGAAAGAAAGCAATGAAATAAAGTTCTATGATGCATTTCTAACCATTATCATCATTTAAATCACACAAAATATTGCAAGATAATGTAGGATAAAATTTCATGAATTTAATCTTAAAAGCTCAAAAATAACAATGGAAATAGCATTAGGAAGATGTTTTTACCTTGTGTTGATGTTCTAGCCTTTGAAATATGTAGGTAAAGTGAAAAATATTGAACTTTTGCTCAAACCTTGCTTGGGGGTGGTGTTTTGGCGTGGAGAAGAAGAAGAAAATTGGGTTTTGGAGATGAAATTTCGTGGTTCGTCCTTGGCTATATGTTCACGCCGAATTGCTTCGTCCACGCGCCCTTCACGCATGGATGGACGCGTGGATGAACACTGGAATTCATCCACGTGTCCTCCATGCGTGGGAGACATGTGGACACTGATGTCCAGCGTTTTCCTCCGATTTATGGTTTTTCCTTTCGCCTTTTGTCCATTTTTGGCACAACCGTAGCATTTTTTCGACCATCAACCCTACAAATTAGTCTCCCAAAAACATATACCAACAGAATACTAGCAAAGCATTAAAACCAAAAAAAAAAAAAAACTATGCAAATTTATTAAAAGACCTTGGATTGCCTCCCAAGTAGCGCCATGTTTTACGTCTTTGGCTAGACGCAACGTTTCTCCTTTCATCTCAACTATATTCCTTCGTCGTTGGTTGGAAACATTTTGGAATCCATGTGTTTTTCCATACCAACTTTTCATTTTCCCATCTAGATTTGGTCTTGGTTCTCACCTTGACCATGGTTTTCAATTCTTCATCCTTCTTTTCAATCATTGCCTTCTCTTTTCTCTCATTTTGTCCATCAAATCTTAAGGCAATTTCCCCCGTGCTCACATCAATCCGAGCACGGCACGTGGCTAAGAATGGCTTTCCAAGGATTAAAGAGCCAAAGGGCTCATCCTTTCCCATTTCGCAAACAATAAAGTCAATCGGCACTAAAAATTCTCCTATTTTTACAAGCACATCATCCGCTAGTCCTTTCGGATACCGGGTGATTCCGTCGGCTAGGCAAAGTGTAAGCCTTGTCGGTTTTAAACAAGGTAGGCTCAATTGTTCAAACAAACTTAAGGGCATTAAATTGATAGAAGCTTGGTCGTAGACTTTTTATGTACAAACAAATACCCGGAGTATTCCGGGGTTATCGATCCACAGGGAAGTGGGGTATTAAGCACTAGTTACTAATTAATTCACGAGAAGCTATTCCAACGCTAACAATGGGTATTTATCTAAAATTATGAAAACAAAATAAATGAAGCAAGGCAAACGGACTTTTATATACAAGAGATTAAGAGCGGGATTTTTGGTTGTCAAAGTGTTAATCACCTAGTGCCAATCTAAAGTGAAATAACCATTCGAGTTCAACAAGTGTGGATGATTGCAATCTAAAAGGGAAAGATTACTCTCGTAATTCAAACCCAAAATAAGGTAATTGGAATACTCACTCTCGTGAGCTATTCACAACGTATAAGCAAGAACAAGCAATAAATGGAATACCCACTCTCGTGGGCTATTCACAATTGGAATACTCACTCTCGTGAGCTATTCACAATAAATCCCTTAATCAACATGTCCTCTCTCGAGGTACAAGAATCAAGTGCAATTGTGGGTGCTCTAATTCATAGACAAATTTAGCAATGAAACAAGTAATTAGGATCCTTAACTACAAGCATCAAGAAATTAAGCCACAATTACAACACAAGTAATAAACCCAAATAGATATTTCATTCAAGCAATTAAAGAACTAGGCACATAGGTTCATAAACACTTATCAATCCAAAAATCCCAAAGGAAAGCTTAGCCTATCATGGCTAAAATAAATTCAACAAATATACAATAAAGCTTTAAAATAGAAAAGAGAGGAAGAAATTCTCCCGAATGATGCCTCCAAGCTCTTCTCTTCTCTTGTTGTTGCTTCAAATCTTCTTCCTTGCTCTCATTTTTGGTCCAAATCCGCAGCCAAGCTTGTTAGGGTTGATAGGAAGTGATGCTTTTATAGTGGGTGGAGAATGGGGGGCAAAAATGGCAATTCAAAGAACTGCAAAATCGCAGATCTGCAACTCTCGCCGCGGCAAGCCTAAGTCTCGCCGCGGCGAGAGCGTCACTGCCCAAAATTTGGGATTCTCGCCACGGCGAGAATGAAGCTCGCCGCGGCGAGAATCCGCCTGTGACGAAGCTCCAACTTGCAGCCTGATTTTGACCGTTTTCCCTTTTGAATCACACTTTAATGTCTTCATAAGAATTGTAGCCCTTGAAGTATTCTTTCCAATGGTTCAAGAATCACCTCATTTGGATATTCCTATACTGAGATATGGTCCAATTACCGAGGTGTCGCCATATTTAGCAGGAATTACAACTCTTTGATCTTTTGACCAGTTTTCCTTTTGATCTACACTTTGATGTCTTCATAAGAGTTGTAGCCCTTGAAGTCTTCTTTCCAATGGCTCAAGAATCATCTCATTTGGATATTCATAGGAAGAGATATGGTCCGATTACCAAGATGTCGCCATGGTAGCGGGAATTACAACTCTTTGGCTCCTTTGAATTGGCTTTTGCTCCCAAATAGTTCTAATGCACTTCTAAACACATCAAAAACATCTAAACCAAGCATTATACCATTTAAAATATGAAAACAAGGAAATAAGCATTGGACACAACATTTTATCACACAATTAACTATAAAACCTACATAAAAACACAAGTAAAATAGGTACAAATGAGAGTGTATCAAAGCTCCAAGAAAGGCAAGAGCATTAGGAAATTCCATGTTCTTAATGGAACAAGGAACTACAAAAGCTCCTGGTACCAATTATGGTTCTGTCCCTGATTTCCTCCGTAAGCATTGGTATTGTAGCTCGGACCTCGTTGATAATCTACAGCTTCTACATGTTCGGATGCAGAAGGTGATGTACAAATGTTGGTGTCGTGCGGTCCTCCGCATATGTTGCAATACAAAGCTAATGTCATACAGGGTTTTGTCTTTCCTTCCATTTTCTCCACCATAGACTGTAGATCTCTGGTGTCATGTAATCTGCTATAGATCTCTATTGTACTTGTGGTACTTCATAATATTCTTCAACTCGAATTTGCTCTGGTTGATTCACTTGATTAATCTGTGGTTCTTCTATTGTTGGATCATTCGGATTAAGTTGTCCAGGTGGGTTATTTGGGATTGGTGGTGGGGTTGGTGTAGGTGTTCCTCTCCCTTGAGAGTTCCTCGTAGCACTTGTAGAAACCATTTGTTCACTTCAGATGTTTTTCCTTCTTGTTGCCTTGTTAATTTCCAGTATGTAAGGAAGTAGTCATTGGTTTCCCTTCGCTCTTGTGTGCATTCACCTTTTAAGATATTCAAGAAAGCAAACAATTCTCTATTGACTAGAAGTAGTCAATTGATGGTAAGTAACAAAAACAAATAAAAAAAAAGATGGAATTAACAACACTCAAATTCTCAAAAGCATTCAATCAAGTAAAAACAAAGCAAATGACAACATATTGCCTTCCTGGCAACAACGCCATTTTGATGTAGCAGTCATAGGTGAGATGTAATGAATGTGGTGGTAGTGGTAAAACGAGGAAAAGTCCCCGAGTGTCGGTCTCGAAGGAAGAAAATCGAAAGATTGCTATGCTTTTAATCAAACAAATGCGTAATGGGACTATGAGGTTGTTGAAGAGTGTGAATGGCCTTTAGGAAGTGTATGTGTGAAAGAGATAACTAAAATTGAAGTAACAAATAATAGGAAATAAGGGAATGAATTGTGCTATCTATGTTGCCTCATTGTGTGTTTCAAGTAGTGGTCTNACTCTCGCCGCGGCGAGAGCGTCACTGCCCAAAATTTGGGATTCTCGCCACGGCGAGAATGAAGCTCGCCGCGGCGAGAATCCGCCTGTGACGAAGCTCCAACTTGCAGCCTGATTTTGACCGTTTTCCCTTTTGAATCACACTTTAATGTCTTCATAAGAATTGTAGCCCTTGAAGTATTCTTTCCAATGGTTCAAGAATCACCTCATTTGGATATTCCTATACTGAGATATGGTCCAATTACCGAGGTGTCGCCATATTTAGCAGGAATTACAACTCTTTGATCTTTTGACCAGTTTTCCTTTTGATCTACACTTTGATGTCTTCATAAGAGTTGTAGCCCTTGAAGTCTTCTTTCCAATGGCTCAAGAATCATCTCATTTGGATATTCATAGGAAGAGATATGGTCCGATTACCAAGATGTCGCCATGGTAGCGGGAATTACAACTCTTTGGCTCCTTTGAATTGGCTTTTGCTCCCAAATAGTTCTAATGCACTTCTAAACACATCAAAAACATCTAAACCAAGCATTATACCATTTAAAATATGAAAACAAGGAAATAAGCATTGGACACAACATTTTATCACACAATTAACTATAAAACCTACATAAAAACACAAGTAAAATAGGTACAAATGAGAGTGTATCAAAGCTCCAAGAAAGGCAAGAGCATTAGGAAATTCCATGTTCTTAATGGAACAAGGAACTACAAAAGCTCCTGGTACCAATTATGGTTCTGTCCCTGATTTCCTCCGTAAGCATTGGTATTGTAGCTCGGACCTCGTTGATAATCTACAGCTTCTACATGTTCGGATGCAGAAGGTGATGTACAAATGTTGGTGTCGTGCGGTCCTCCGCATATGTTGCAATACAAAGCTAATGTCATACAGGGTTTTGTCTTTCCTTCCATTTTCTCCACCATAGACTGTAGATCTCTGGTGTCATGTAATCTGCTATAGATCTCTATTGTACTTGTGGTACTTCATAATATTCTTCAACTCGAATTTGCTCTGGTTGATTCACTTGATTAATCTGTGGTTCTTCTATTGTTGGATCATTCGGATTAAGTTGTCCAGGTGGGTTATTTGGGATTGGTGGTGGGGTTGGTGTAGGTGTTCCTCTCCCTTGAGAGTTCCTCGTAGCACTTGTAGAAACCATTTGTTCACTTCAGATGTTTTTCCTTCTTGTTGCCTTGTTAATTTCCAGTATGTAAGGAAGTAGTCATTGGTTTCCCTTCGCTCTTGTGTGCATTCACCTTTTAAGATATTCAAGAAAGCAAACAATTCTCTATTGACTAGAAGTAGTCAATTGATGGTAAGTAACAAAAACAAATAAAAAAAAAGATGGAATTAACAACACTCAAATTCTCAAAAGCATTCAATCAAGTAAAAACAAAGCAAATGACAACATATTGCCTTCCTGGCAACAACGCCATTTTGATGTAGCAGTCATAGGTGAGATGTAATGAATGTGGTGGTAGTGGTAAAACGAGGAAAAGTCCCCGAGTGTCGGTCTCGAAGGAAGAAAATCGAAAGATTGCTATGCTTTTAATCAAACAAATGCGTAATGGGACTATGAGGTTGTTGAAGAGTGTGAATGGCCTTTAGGAAGTGTATGTGTGAAAGAGATAACTAAAATTGAAGTAACAAATAATAGGAAATAAGGGAATGAATTGTGCTATCTATGTTGCCTCATTGTGTGTTTCAAGTAGTGGTCTAGTGATTCAATTGTGTTGGCTATTCAAGAGTGTGTTCTCTTAGTCCTCTTCCACCTTTGTGTACTAGGGCTTCTTAAGCTTAGGAGTACCATTTGGCAACCAAAAGCCCTAAGAGACATTTTATCAAACACATAAGCTTCACACTTTCCTACTATTCTCAATCATGGAATTCTATAGGATCTAAGATTGCAAAAGCTACAACCCAACTCAAATCAATATCATGATAGAGTCAAGGTCTCAAACTCTCAATAGATTGGCTAAATCTACACAAGATCTAATCAAACCATCAATCAATAGACAAGAATAGATCTCCAACATCGATCAAATAAATCAAATCCACATCAAGAAATAAGAACTCACACTAAACAAGCATAGATTCACACAACTCAATCCCTAGATAGAACTAGCTAAGCATAATCATAGATTCAAGATCATAAACCAATTCAATCTAAGAATAAGAAATGCAAATATAAATATAAATAAGATTCAAAATAGAAATCACCTAGTAAATGAAATTGTAATCTACAATCCAAGCTTTTGATCTTCACTTCTTCATACAAAATGGAAATGTAAAACTAAATCTAAGAATGGAAATTTGGGAACTTCTAAAACCTAAAAATGGGAGAGCTAAGAAAATCAGAACTCCCTGAAAAATCCTATCAAGCTTCTTTAAATAATCTCCCCAAAATTGCCCTACTTTAATTTCCTTCGCACTATCTCGTCCACGAGCACATCCACGTGTGGATGGCCTCGTGGATGGGTACTGGGATTCATCCACGAGGGCTTCACGCGTGGATGGAACTTCCTGGGCCACCTAGGACTTCTTTCATGCTCTGAGTGCTCGTTACGCTCATTTCCCATGTCGGGTGGCTCCCAGGACATATAGAATGTTCTAAAAACATATGAAAGATAGCTTTGCACGTAGTTAGCTTATCAAAGCACAATTTGTCATGGATTAGTCATAAAAGGACACTGAAATGCTATAAAACTATCCCGATTTAGACCTAAATATATAGTAATCTTGGGAGCTTATCAACAAGCAATAACAGTACATGAAGAGCATCACAAGATGAGAAAATGTAGAACCAAATCAACTTAAAATCACCCAAGCAGGCAAGTCACATCAACTATCAAAAAATCACAAGGGCTAGAGTATATAAAGCAAGTGGGCTACAGGCACCGAATTCAATACGCTAAAGTAGTTGAACAAGAATGTGAGCCAAGTTTGAATTAAAAATTACAGCAGAAAGTCAGAAACATAATAAATAATCAAGCGGATAAAGAAGCAATTTGGCTCAATCAACAACCAAGTATGGAGAGACTTATTTTCCAGAAATTGTGGATAGTTACTACAAAAGAATGGTTCATAAAAAAATGATTGATTGAAAAATCCCTAATTGGCTAATTTTCTAAATTTTCAATCTTCAAACTTTTTTTTTTCATCTTTGTTTATGAAATTGTTCTGTTTTTGCAATTAATCCTGATTACATATATGCTTTTGCAGATTTGTGTAGGCTAATTGAATACTGATTCGAAATATTTTCAATTTGGGAATTGAAGCTGCTAGTCTCGAGTATTGAGGTAAGGGGAATTTCTTGGTTATTTCTTTCTAATAGTTTTGCCTATGCCTAATCCATATTGATTTGCAAGGCTAACTATAATTCTGAAAACTTCTTCATGAAATTGATTACATCCATTTCTGGCATTCTGTAAAGTATCAAATCAAAGATTTTACATTGATCTCGGATTCATAGAGATGTCTTTCAAACCTTGTTGATAGTCTGAGTATTATCCCGTAGTTTATCATAAACCTTGCATTGTAATTTATAATGTATTTTGTATTTGAACAATCTTATTCGTATTTGATATTTTGTATTTGAACATTTTTAATTTCATTTTACATTTGCTTCTTCACCCCACTCAAAGGAAATTATGGCTCTGTCCATGCAGGATTAGAATTAGAATGAGTTGTAACGTAACAGAGAAATATACCCGTGCCAATCGGAGAAATCGATTGGCAAAACCCAACCCGAAGCTGGGCAGCAGCAATAACAACACATGCAGTGTTATAGAAAGGACTCCGCTATCTAAGTCCATCATGGAATCTAGGATCAAGCCTTTGCATTGTTTTATGGGAAGTCATGATTCCGCCCAGAACAAAAACCCTAGCCCGACTCCCAGCGCTGGGCTTGATAGGCGTTACTATGTCGAGGAGCATTTGGAGGTTGAATGCCCAAAGAGGTTCAATCTCAGTCCTTCAGTTAAGTCATTGGTGAAGCTGAGCATTGCAACTTTTGATGCTGGGTTTAGGTCAAACTACAAAAACATACAAAATCAGTCACAAGCCAAAAACATATAAAATCAGTCACATGCGCTTGTGACTGATTTTGTATGTTTTTGTAGTTTGACCTAAACCTAGCATCAAAAGTTGCAACGTTCTTCTTCACCAATGACTTAATTGAAGGATTGAGATTGAACCTCTTTGGGCATTCAACTTCCAAATGCTCCTCGACATAGTAACTGCTATCAAGCCCAGCGCTGGGAGTCGGGCTAGGGTTTGTGTTCTGGGCGGAATCATGACCTCCCATAAAACAATGCAAAGGCTTGATCCTAGATTCCATGATGGACTTAGATAGTGGAGTCCTTTCTACAACACTGCATGTGTTGTTATTGCTGCTGCCCAGCTCCGGGTTGGGTTTTGCCAATCGGTTTCTCCGATTGGCACGGGTATACTTCTCTGTTACGTTACAACACATTCTGATTCTAGTCCTGCAGGGACGGAGCCATAATTTCCTTTGAGTGGGGTGAAGAAGCAAAGGTAAAATGAAATTAAAAATGTTCAAATACAAAATATCAAATACGAATAAGATTGTTCAAATACAAAATACATTATAAATTACAACGCAAAGTTTATGATAAACTACGGGATAATACTCCTCTACAGGATAAAACTCAGACTATCAACAAGATTTGAAAGCCATCTCTATGAATCCGAGATCAATGTAAAATCTTTGATTTGATACTTTATAGAATGCCAGAAATGGATGTGATCAATTTCATGAAGAAGTTTTCAGAATTATACTTAACCTTGCAAATCAATATGAATTAGGCATAGTCATAACTATTAGAAAGAAATAACCAAGCAATTCCCCTTACCTCAATACTTAGACTAGCAGCTTCAATTCCCAATTTGAAAATATTTCAAATCAGTATTCAATTAGCCTACACAAATCTGCAAAAGCATATATGTAATCGGGATTAATTGCAAAACAGAAAAATTTCATAAACAAAGATGTAAAAAAAAAAGTTTGCAGATTGAAAATTTAGAAAATTAGCCAATTAGGGATTTATCAATCAATCATTTTTTATGAAATTAGGAATTAGGGCAAACTAATTAAGAGAATAAAGTTGAAGAAAAATGACTATATATCTATAATGGTGGACGAAAAGAAAAAAGGTTGAAGATTGAAAATTTAGGAAATTAGCCAATTAGAGATTTATCAATCACCATTTTTATGGAATTAGCAATTAGGGCAAACTAATTAAGAGAATAAAGTTGAAGAATAGTGAATATTGGTTCGAACCTGAGGCTATAAATCTATAACGGTGGACGAATGGTGAACTGACGGAGCCACGGAGGAGAATCACCGACGGCGATGGTCGGTGGAGGCGAAAGAGTAAAGTGTCGGGTTTCAAAATTGGAAGAAAATAGAAAGGAATTTAAAAAAATGATATATATGTCGAAATTAAGCAAAAAAATTCACAATGGGAAGCAACAAAAAATATAACCCTAATCAAACTCCTAAACCGATTTAAGCAAAATAAAAATAAAAATAAAGAAATAAAAACGTAACCAAACAATTTCCGGTGAGAAAACCGGCAAGCTAAGCCAACCACTCCCCACCACACAAGACGACTAAGATGTCGACAAACACGTATAACCTCAAAGAAACCGACCACAAACACAAACACAAGAACACCAGAAACAAAAAACAAAAACAAAAACAAAAACTGGCAAAAGGGGAAAAAAAGAAATATCTTTACCAAGACCCCTAACCGGTGGTCCCAGATGCTTGGCTCCACTTTGGCCCCCACTGACGACCATTGTTAAATGGAGAATGACGAGGGAATGGAGAGAGATGGATGGTGTTGTGCAAAGAAATTGTGAGACGACTGAAACACAAATTAACCGGGCGCGTGTATATATAATTTTGGATGTGGCTAGGTCACAACAGTAAAATCCCATAATTGCCCCACTCCAATAATAAAAACATCTGAACGGAAATAAAGAGACTCAGATCCACGAACAAATCATAATCGTCCAAATCTAACATCCAACGGTGCCATTCAGTCCACACGTTTTTATTTTAAGGGGTGTTTTTACTAGAATGTATATATATATATATATATATATATATATATATATATATATATATATATATATATATATATATATATTAAAACATAAGTGCTATCTTTCCCGCTCATTTTAGTCCAAAAAATTTGAAATCGGTCCACATAATATTATATAATAATTCCTTATCAGGAATTCTAGATTTCCTTATCATTCCTTATTATCATTTCTTATTTATGGCTAAAATTGACAAAATATTCAAAATATGATTCCATTCCTTATTATACACGAAAATTAATGAAATATTTTATTCAATTCCATTCCTGTATGGATTCCTTATGTATGTACATATATTAACAAAATAGTGACACGGAAAGTAATAATTATTAAACAAAATTATAGTTATTATACCATGCAATTCAATTATGGTTCAAAATATTTTAATCTTGCGTATTTTTAATATATATATATATATATATATATATATATAGATTACTATATGATGTATATTATAGTATTCAAAAAAAATATTACTATATTATGTTAATGTACGTAATTAAATTCCTCTCATGATAATATACCATGCAATTCAATTATGGTTACGTTCAAAATATTTTAATCTTACGTATTTTTTATTTTATATTCGTAAACAATCAAATTACAATATAATGTATATTATAGTATTAAAAAAATTACTACATTATGTTAATGTACGTAATTAAATTCCTCTCATGATAATATTCAAAAAAACATACCAACAATCAAATTACTAGCTATATGATGTATATTATAGTATTAAAAAAATTAGTATATTATGTTAATGTACAAAATTAAATTCATCTCATGATAATATTTATAAAAAAAATAAAAATTCCAACAATCAAATTACTATATGATGTATATTATATAGTATTCCAAAAAAATATTACTATATTATGTTAATGTACGTAATTAAATGCTATTCAATTATACGGTTTCGTGTTTGTAGGTTATATATATATTTATATATTTATTAATTTATTTATTTAAAATTTTAAAATCAGTCAATATAATATTATAATACTTAACAAAATTATTTATGTACATATATTAACAAAATAGTCACAAGGAAAGTAATAATTATTAAACAAAATTATAGTTATTATACCATGCAATTCAAGTATTATTGTTCAAAATATTTTAATCTTGCGTATTTTTAATATATATATATATATATATATATATATATAGATTACTATATGATGTATATAATAGTATTCAAAAAAATCTTAACATTTTATGTTCATGTACGTAATTAAATTCCTTTTATGATAATATTCAAAAAAAAATTCCAATAATCAAATTACTATATGATATATATTATAGTATTCCAAAAAAATATTACTATATTATGTTTAATTAAATTCCTCTCATGATAATATTAAAAATAAAAATAAAAATTTCAACAATCAAATTACTATATGATTTATATTATAGTATTAAAAAATATAACTATATTATGTTAATGTACGTAATTAAATTCCTCTCATGATAATATTACCAATAAAAAAATTACTATATGATGTATATTATAGTATTTCAAAAAAATATTACTATATTATGTTAATGTATGTAATTAAATTCCTCTCATGATAATATTCAAAAAAAATTCCAACAATCAAATTATTACTATATGAGGTATATTATAGTATTTCAAAAAAATATTACTATATTATGTTAATGTATGTAATTAAATTCCTCTCATGATAATATTCAAAAAAATTCCAAACAATCAAATTATTACTATATGATGTATATTATAGTATTTCAAAAGAATATTACTATATTATGTTAATGTATGTAATTAAATACTATTCAATTATACGGTTGCGTGTTTGTAGGTTATATATGTATTTATATATTTATTAATTAATTTATTTAAAAATTTGAAATCAGTCAACATAATATTACAATACTTAACAAAATTATTTATGTACATATATTAACAAAATAGTCACACGGAAAGTAATAATTATTAAACAAAATTAGTTATTATACTATACAATTCAATTATGGTTCAAAATAATTTAATCTTGTGTATTTTTAATATATATATATATATATATATATATATATATATATATATATATATATATATATTACTATATGATGTATATTATAGTATTCAAATCTTGATATATCAAACATTTATTCAAGTACGTAAACAAAGGCAACGATCGAGTTACAACTTCTTTTTATCAAAGTGCTACATATAAACAATCTGGGACAACTATTGATGAGGTCAAAATGTATTACGATTGCTTGCGATGCTGCTCGGGGGATATTAGGTTTTGAAATACAATACAGAAATCCTCATTTAGAGCGCTTGAATTTTCATCTGCCAAATGAACAAAACATTTATTTTGATGAGGATGCTCCAATTGATGTCATTATAGAACGACATACGGTAAAACATAGCATGTTTCTAGCTTGGTTTAAGACAAACAAAAAATACCTTGAGGCAAAGCAACTAACTTATGCAGAGATGCCAACAAAGTTCGTTTGGAAACAAGCAACAAGGAAATTTGTTCCAAGACAACGAGGATTCTCGATTGGTCGAGTTTTTTATGTTCCTCCTAGAAGTGGTGAGATGTACTATTTGAGATGTCTTTTGAATGTAATCCGAGGGCCTACGTGTTATGAAGACTTAAGAACAATCAATGGGGTGTTGTATGACAATTATTGTGATGCATGTTATGCACTTGGGCTATTGGAAGACGACAAAGAATATATTGATGGAATTGTTAAAGCAAGTCAGTGAGCAACTACAGGAGAGCTAAGAAATTTATTCACAACATTGTTATCCTCAAATTGTTTAAGCCGTCCGGAAGTGGTTTGGGACAAATGTTGGACATATATGTCCGATGATATTCTGTACAAACAACGTAACATATTGAACTTCCAAGGTATGTATTTATCCATTTGCTTTAATATTTTATTTAATGTCTAATATTATTAGTTCCAAGATGGTGATACTTTTCTAGCATATATTGTTTAATATTTTTTAGATTTAGTCATCAGTGTCGATGAAATAAAAAAAAAAAAAAGCCTTAGTTGAGATTGAGAAATTGTTGAAAAGATGTGGGAAGAGCCTACATGATTACAAACAAATGCCAATTCCAGATCTTGACTGTTCGGCCAGTTTGATGAATAGGTTGATGTATGATGAGATGTGTTATGACAAAGCAGGACTTAAAGAAGAGTACAAAATGTTGGTATCAAATCTAACACCTGAGCAACATGATGTCTACAACACAATAATGAATGATGTAAATTCAAATCAAGGAGGAGTTTTTTTTTTTTTTGTCTACGGTTATGGAGGAACTGGAAAGACATTTGTTTAGAGATCGAACTCTTTCGACAACATTGAGATCAAAGGGAGAAATAGTTCTTAATGTTGCTTCAAGTGGTATAGCTTCTCTATTATTACCCTGCGGAAGGACTGCGCATTCAAGGTTTGCAATTCCCCTAAACCCAAATGAGGATTCAAAATGTAATATCAAACAAGGTAGCCATCTTGCAGAACTCATTATTAAGTACAAACTTATAATTTGGGATGAAGCACCAATGATGCATAAGCATTGCTTTGAAGCACTTGATAGAAGTATGCGTGATGTATTGCGTTTTTGTAATCCAAAAAGTTTAGAGATGCCTTTCGGAGGGAAAACTATTGTATTTGGCAGAGACTTTCGATAAATTTTGCCAGTTATTCCAAAATGAAGTAGACAGGATATTGTTAATGCAACAATAAATGCATCTTACTTGTGGCCGTACTGTAAAGTGTTACGTCTGACAAAAAATATGCGACTTCAAAGCTCATCCTTAAATAGTGATTATGAAAAGCTAAAGCAATTCTGAGAATGGATTGCAAACATAGGAGATGGAGAAATTCAGGAGCAAACAATTGGATGTGAAAACATTACTATTCCAGAAGAGAATTTGTTGAAATGTTCTAGAGATCCCATTGCAACTATTGTGGAAAGTACATATCCATCATACTCCAATATTTTGATGATCTAACATACTTGGAAAATATGGCAATATTGGCTCCAACACTTGATGTGATTGACTCTATCAATGAATATATGACTTCTTTGAACACATATGAAGGAAATACATATTTCAGCTTTGACAGTGCTTGCAAATCAGATTCAAATGTTGATCTATTAGTTGATGTGCACACGCCTGAATTTTTGAATGGGATCAAGTGTTCTAGTATGCCTAATCATGAACTCAGGCTGAAAGTAGATACTCCGGTTATGCCCTTGAGAAATATTGACCACTCAGTTGGTTTGTGTAATAGGACAAGGATGGTTATTACTAAGCTTGGAAATCATGTTTTAGAAGCAAAGGTATTATCTGGAAGTAGTGCTGGTCATAAAATCTTGATTCCAAGAATGTCATTAACTCCTCCAGATTTGAGATTGCCTTTTAAATTTCAAAGAAGACAATTCCCTCTAATCGTCTCTTATGCAATGACGATTAACAAGAGCCAATGTCAATCACTTTCTCACGTAAGCCTCTTTTTGAATAAAAAGAGGTTTTCCAAAATTTGTAAAATGTTATTATAATATTTCATTATAGTTTCATTCATACAATTCTACAATGGTTTTCCATTTTGTAAATTTCTCCCTTAATTCATAATCTCATAATTGTTGCCGTGCATCGCACAGGTAAAACACTAGTGTATATATATATAAACATATCAAAACGACGTAGTTTTTGGGATGGGTAGTTTTTGGCTCAGCTCCGTCCCTTTCCTAGATACAGATCAGACTGAAAAAGTGAAAATTCAAAGCCAAAACTCAACAATATTACTTTGGTTTAATTTATCTATTACATTGGTCACCGCTCCACTATGCAGCTTCTCCTTATCTCCTTCCTCGTAACCAGGCAAGACTCTCTTCCCTACTATGCAATTATCTTGTTTTCTACTTTTCTTTTCTGTTTTCGCAGTAATTTTTGTTACAAGATAGTAAATAGTCTTCCTTGGAGTTTCATGCTCATAAACGTGACATTCCCGGCGCAGTGGACGCTTGTCGGAAGAAGCTGTTGTATGGGTTTTCTGCAGCTTCACTGCTCTATTGACAATGATGACAATGTAAAGTTTTCAACTTTTTGGTTGTTCTTGAGTTATTTTTTTGAGGGTCGATTTCATTTGTGCCTTTTATCATTTGAAGTTTTTTTTTAGTGTTGAGAAACCACAACTAATCCTCGAGGGTGTACATTGGGTAAATCCGGCCTTATAATATCGATAACTCGCTAGAAGTCGAACATGTAACCAATAGGCTGGGTTGTCCCAACTTTTCGGTTTTGTTATTAAAGAAATGTTTTTGATTTGCTTATTTATTTATTTGTATTTTTAATTGAATTTGAAGTTATGAATTGGTCATATGATCAATGCAGCTGTGGTTTATAGTAGTTTGATAAGTGTAAAAACTATCCACATTGCCTTTGGATAAGAACATGAGATAAATAGATAATTAGTAAGGGCTGGGTTCCGGCCCTTAATTGTCTGCAAAGTGACTTTTTTAACCCAGTCCTAATAGAACTGGAAGACAAAACCACAAAATGCGTAACTGGTATAATTAAGTGATGGGTATAATTGAAGAACAAAAAAATGTTATTATTTCCTATAATTCAAGAATGAGAAGTGCCATTTTCCTTACCAAAAATATCCATGTTGCATATACTCAGTGAAGGGTTTAAACAACTAATAAAGAGTTCATGTTGCAGACTTTTCTGCAGTCAACAAAGCATATTCCATACCATACCAAGCCACAAACCAGATTATCTAATAAACTAGGAGAAAATTTCCCATAAGACTACTGAAAGAATCACACCAAAAGATGTTACAGATCTATAACTACATCAAAATTAAAATTATAAATATTCGTTATAGTAAGTGTTAGATTTTAGTCCGTACCCCTTGAAAGCAATTTCACAGATCTTGTACCGACTGGTCTTGATCCTGCAGGGATGATGCGGGATGGTGACAAAACTTCGGCAAAAGAAACGTTGTAAGAATCTGTTCCCAGTTTGCTTTGCAACCATCCTCTGCTTCCCGAGAAGCCATCATTTACAACCCAGCAGTTCTTAAATCCCAGGCTCGTCAGTGCTCTAGCTACTATTTTAGCTGAATCCGAATACCTGACCATTTCATAAGCGTGTCAGTACACACCGATTAATCAAGTCAATGCATAGAATGTGCAACTCAACCTCTTCTGTTACAGGCCCTAAACCGACTGTTATATGGAAATGCATAGAAAACGAAGAGAGGAAAGAACTAACGAGTCCATGATTACAATGTTGGACCCCTTGTTAATTTTCTTGAGATATGATATCTTCAAGGCCACCAAATCTGCTTCTACTTTCTTTGGACTCCTGACAAGTCTTCTTACTGGGCTTGGTAAATCTTCCAAACTGAAACAAAAGGGAGTAAATTGAAATACATTTGACCGACTATTTTTAAAAACAATAGCTTATTTCTTCTTTTGTGTCCTGAGCATCTACACGAAAATATGTTTGGGAGAAGGAAAAAACAAAAGCATTGGGTGTTAAAATAAAATAAGAAATCTTTTGTGAAGGCATTTATTGTATAGCATGTACAAAGAGATTAGGAGAGGTGGGAGTAACCTCAACCAAGATGGCTAAGAATACGAACTTGTAATCACAAGGTCATGAGTTTGAATCTCAGCCCTCTTGGTTTGAGCCGGTCAGGCGTCAGCTATGGACAACCTAAACTGGTTTACCTCCTTATGGTCCTTTGCCGGCTAGGGCCAAAAAGCGGGGTTTACCCCGTGCACACTTTCGTGTATTGGTTGCAAGTAGGAGATGGCACTTTTGCTCAAATCCTATGCTAATTCTATCACACAGCTAGAATGCCAACTTGTTTGGAACCAGAGGCCAACAGCTTTTCTAAATTTGTAGTCTTCATAGTGAAAACCATGTAAAAGCAGAAGGTGCAAAGCAACACCAACTATTTGGGCTAATAACCCTATTTGAATGGTTGCACTTAGAAAATATTGAGTTTCATTTAGAACTATTTAGAAGTCTACTTACGGAATTGCAATCATCTTATTTTTAGCACTGGATGGAAGGCGAGGAATTCCAGCCTTGCCCTTGTCCTTCTCTGATCTAATATCAACCATAATATAATTTTTAGTACACATTAGGTCCAGTGTTTGAGCAGGAGTGAGGTCACCTGGCAATAGTTTCCGAACAATGCTTCTCAGTTTATGTCAATTTGATTAAAAAAAAAAAGAAAAAAAAAAGACAAAGACAAAGAAGTAATAATAAAAAAAGAGGAAAGTAAAGATAGTGTCCTTATCCTAGAAGTGCAAACATTAAAAGATGCCATGGTTTGCTACTGGGGACGGAAGCCAGTTTGATTCACATTTGGTTTGAAATCTGAATGCATTATTAAGGCATCTTAGAATTATAACAAACATTTTCGGAAATATAGAGCGTCTTTTCATTGTTCTCATCTGAACAGATTTAGCACGTGCTTCTATTTACTAGAGAAAAAAATTTCATCTAAACTTGCTAGTCTGAACTCTGATTTACCGCTAATTTATACTATCAAGATTGTTTTAAGCAACTCTTTAAGGTCTTAGATAGTTACTGTTTGGCATCCTGAACAATGAAGCTTAGACACATATACCAGATAAGAAAAATTTTGTAAAACATAAGCTGAATATGAAAATGAAAAATAGTAAAATACTTGTACATATATATAAATGACTCATGTAAAAGCTATACCTTGAAAATCCACTCCATAGTAAATAAGTAACCTTTAGAACTTACAAGTAATGTTAATCAATTTCACTATTCAAGAGAAACACAATGAAGGATAAATAAAATCACTATCAAAATTTTAAAAAAAAATGTTTTGAATGAAGTCTAAAGTTAAAATTTCAAATTTTAACATGATAGATATGGTTCTATAAGTAAAAATAAAAAGCTATTAATTAGTTCTACTTTTACCCCAGGATGAAGAAAAGAAATAAGTATCCTAATTAACCAAAATTCAAAAATGTAAACTAGGGTAAAAATATACTAGGCAACCAAAAGGAGGGAAAAAAAAAAAAAAACCCTAATAATCCGCTTGCATGTTGTATACTTTTTTCTGATTCTTCTTTTCCCTTTTAATCTTATTTTCAACTTTCAGTCTTTCACCATATAATGGACACTGCATACCCTGCCCCTTGGCATTTCCAGGTATCATAAAGTATGGCCCAACACTTCAAATATTCAGTCTTCTTTTGGATTATAAGCCATTCTTCAGAAAGGCTCTTTTGTTTTTTTTTTTTTTACAATAAACATGGAAGCATATTGCATTTCATATAAAGGGAAAAAGCGGGGATAACGAGAAATGAGAAAACCAGCCAATTACCCTTATAGCCACGGAGGCTGAAAGAGATGGTGGAAGAAATGGGGGGAAGTAAGATATATGCAATGACGAATGCCCCACCAGTCCCCAGAATGGTAGATGGTTCTGCTGATAAGATGGATTCTACTGTGGATGAAGCTATAGGTTTGGCCACTTGAATTACCTTATATGTCTGCTGTACAACATCAGCAACCGTCTGCAAGAAAAATATGCATTCGTAATTCGTTCTGTTCAAGAATAGAATTGGTTCGCAGAAAACAACCAAGCACTGGCTAGGTAAATAAATTGGCACCTATTACTTAACACTAGAGAGAAATAGGTAAAAGAAGCCATCTTGGGGAGAAAAGCATATAGTTTTGAGAGAATTAATGAATTTCACAGATTGAAATCATCAGGTTTTGCCAACAACCTCTACTACTTGCCATACTAGAGTCAAATCAAAACCTTGGCAGCAGTTAGCACAGGCTGAATGTCAATGCCGGATCCCTGAATTGCCTCTAGAGCTTTATTGGAGGCAGCAGAAATCACAGGGGAAGTAATATTCACCACTTCCTCAGTAGCCCGCTTTAAAATAGGCAATGCCACATAAATGCCAGGCTTCACAAATTCAACAACAGGTCCTATCACTCTCCCAGCAGTGCCAAAAGTGCTCAAACCCAATTGTTGGAATTGATTGATTGTATATTCAACCTAGCAAATATCCAACATTGACAAATGGGTATCAACTAAATCTCAAAAACACCAAAAAAAAAAAAAGGACATTATATAGAGTGAAAAGGCATACTTAATTTACAAATTTAGCATAGTAAATTGTTAGGATCGAGCGCTATAAGCTCACAGTGAAGACGCAACTTTATTTCCTTATATACCACAACCACATTTTCGAGAGGCAGGGTCATTTGATCCTTCACTGGCCTCCGCCCACCAATCTCTTAACCACAACCAATTGCTGGATTTGTCCCTTCACCTACTTCCACCTAACAATACCCTAGCCACCAATTTGCTGGACTTGGCCATTCACAGGCCTCCGCCCAACATAAATCCACATGAAAATGATTTCACCACTATGGAGTATGGAGTATAATTCAAGAAAAATGACAACAGCTTATCTTTTTAGAAGCTACAGAAGTTATAAAATAGAGTGAGAACGCATACTTAATTTACAAATTTAGCATGGTAAATTGTTAGGATCAAGCGCTTACCATTACGTCAAAACCTATAGCTAATAGAGAATGAGCAACTTTATTTTCTTATATACCGCTACCACATTTTCGAGAGCACCCGAGACAGGGTGTTGGAATTAGCCCTTCGGGCCTCCGCCTAACAATCTCCTAACTACCAATTACCTTGGTCATTCACCAACCTCCGCCCAACAATACCCTAGCCACCAATTTGCTGGACATGGTCATTCACGGGTCTCGGCCCAACATAAATCCACATGAAAATTATCTCACCACTATGGAGTATGGAGTATAATTCAAGAAAAATGACAACAGCTTATCTTTCTAGAAGCTACAGAAGTTATAAAATAGAGCAATATGATTAATCGGAACCTCCAACTGAATGAAGAAGAAGAAAGTGTAAGGGTTCACTAATCAAATTCAAGAAATAGGCAAGTAAAAAATCCCAAAATTTTTCAAAAGAGGAAAATTTTTACCTGAGTGAGGGAGGAGACAATCTCTTCTTTGGGAAGGCTGAGAGCTTTAGCTTCATAGGAGGGAGCTGTGAAGAGAGGAAGGAGGGAGAGAGTGGCTGAAGTTGTAAGTGACACTGACAAGGAGTTGGGACTGAATTGAGGTTTCGGCGGGAGCTTAGAAAGAGAAGAGGCTTTCAGCCGCGGGGAAGGTGGCAGAGGAAGTGGCGGCGGCGGAGCGGTGGCTGAAGCTCTCACGGCCATCGCACACACTGCTGATTTTTGCGTGATCGGAATGTTGAGAGGTACTGCAAACGGCATTAAAAGTGCCATTAAAATTTTCCTTTTGATACAATCATGAAAAATAAATAATATTTTTTTACTTTCAACTTTAACTCCCTCTTACCTCAACTTTAACTCTCTTACAATTTTTTTTTTTTTGAAAAAAAAAACAAAATTTTGATTTTCACGTCTTAAAATAAAAGTGAGTGAGTAGAATTTGAGAGTATTAGTCTTATTGCACAATCATTATTGTGTGGATCATGCTCCATCCAACTGTGTATATCATGCTATTAAATAATATACATTCAGTATAAATATAATGTACATTGTATTAAGGAGATATACATTATTTGTGTACTGAATGTACATTCAGTACACAAATAATGTATATTCAATATATTAAAAATATATTTTTTGTTATGATCCGCGCATCACTATGTGGACCATGATCCACACAGCACTATGTGGCACATGGTCCACACATTAATTTGTCCTTATCGTATGAACCATGATTTGGATCATAAATAAAAAATACATTATTTTTAATATACTAAAAATATATTATTTTTATACATAAAGTATATTATTTTAAGGTATATTATTTGAGTTTTAAAAATACATTATTTTTTATATTATCGAAGGTGAGCCGGAGAGACTCATTCGAACGAAGGAGAGAAAGTTGCACAAATAAGGGAGAAGAAAAGAAACAGGGTTTTATAATTTCATTTTGAATTTTTTTTGAAAACCAGAGAGTAATATATTAAATCAACTCAGAAATAAGGTTTGGCGGGATAGAATCCCAATACAAAGAGTTATCCTGTAAGAAGTTCGATGTAGCAAGCGTGTGAGCACCTAGATTAGCAGTTCTAGGTACGTAATTAACTGAACAATGATTAAACGATGACATTAACTCCCTAGAGGCATCAATAGAAAACGCGACATAAGAATAAAGATTATTGTTGTCCGTGGTTAACAACTGTTTGAGGTTGGAATAGTCGGTGTAGACATCCACAGAAGCAAGACCACGGCCCTTTAGCCAAGAAAGTACCTCCTTGCAAGCGAGTGATTCGGCCATAAGTGGTGAAAAACAAGCGGGGAGCTGACCATTGAAGGCTGCGAGGAACACTCCATCATGCGAGAGCAATACTGCTCCAACTGTTGCCCTCCTGGTGGCCGACTGATAGCTGGCATCGAAGTAGCATTTTGATGGCAAACCCGCTGCATGAGGCGTGACAGTAATCGGAACAGCAGCCGTCGACGTTGGAATTTGTTGAGCTGGATTTAGCGTGGATTGGGTATTCGTCGCGTGTGTGTGTCGCCAAGCCACGACCGCAGCCTGCGCACTTCGCCAAACATTCCTCGGGTGCAGCAAAGAGCCCTCCTAGACGTCCGAATTGCGAGCTCGCCAAATGTAGTATAGGATAGCTACTGCCACAAAGAGTTCCTCCTCCGTTAGTACAGTCAAAGCATTAGAAAACCACACACTAAAATCATTCCCAACCACACTAGGAACATGCAAAGATGATTCATGCCACACTAATCTTGAAAAGTCACATAAAATGAGTGAGCGCATTATATTTTCATGCATGAGGCCACACATCGGGCATGTCGGATCCACATCAACTCTCTTTAAAATCAGATTAGTAGTTGTAGGAAGAATATTTAAAAGGGCTCTCCATATAAAAGTTTTCCATTTAGCAGGGGATTTTATCTTCCAGAGATGTAACCATTTATCAAAGGCCCCAGGCATGTTCTCAAAACTCCCAACAATACTCTTATAACCTTGTTTGACTGTGTAGCAACCCCCTGGGTCACCCAACCAAAACCATGAATCCTCATAATCCGGACTTACCGGAACTCTCAAAATTCGTTTAACATTGCTAGGTGTGAAAATATCAAGGAGAATAGAGTGATCCCAAGACCCAGAAAACGAGTCAATCATGCCTGAGACCAAGGAACCATTTAGCTCATGTGGCATAACTGTTTGAACCATTGGGTTAGGATCATCTGGCAACCAGGGGTGACCCCAGATCAAAGTAGAATTGCCATCTCCTATCCTTCTCCTAAACCCATTGCAAATTAACTCATGGGCTGCCATAATGTTTCTCCAACAAAAACTTGGACAATTCCCCAGGTTAGCATCAATGAATAAGAACCTAGGGAAGTACCTCGCTTTATAAATTCGTGCCACCAGAGAATGTGGCCTAGTTAGGAACCGCCAGGCCTGCTTGCCTAACATTGCCAAGTTAAAAGCCTTCAAGTCCCTAAAACCCAAACCTCCATACTTCTTTGGAATACACACAATCGATCCCATGCTTTCCAATGGATACCTCTTTCATTACTTGGCCCCCACCAGTACCGATTCATAGCCCGTTTAATAGATCGACAGACTGAATCCGGGAGCAAGAAGACACTCATTGAGAAAGTAGGCATAGATTGGGCCACACTTTTGAGAAGGATTTTCTTCCCTGCTTGTGATATCAACCTTTTGTTCCATGAACCTATCCTGTGCTTAATCTTATCTTCAATGTACGAGAAAACAACCCTCTTCTCTCTTCCAATGAATGATGGCTAACCTAAGTATTTCCCAAAGTTAGGGGCCTGAATAACCCCCAAAACCGATGCTACATCCTCTCTACAAGCCACAGATGTATTCCTGCTAAAGCATACACTGGACTTATGGTAGTTCACCGCTTGGCCTGACATATTTTCATAGGCATTAAGGCAGTGTCTAATAACCTCCGCTTCCTGAGAAGTTGCCTTGAAGAACAAAAGGCTATCATCTGAAAAAACAAGTGTGAGATTGAGGGATTTCCTCTAGCAACCCTACAACCGTGAAAGGACCCACGGGTCTGAGCCTGCTGCAACAATAAAGAGAGCCTTTCTGTGCAAATGATAAACAAATACGGGGAGAGGGGATCTCCCTGCCTAATCCCTCGGGAGGGAATAACTTGACCGATGTTCTCACCATTGACTAGGAAGTTGTAGGAGATAGTGGTCACACATAACATAACCAAGTCAACCCATCTTTCAGAAAAGCCCAATGCTAATAGCATTTTACGAAGAAACGTCCATTCCATGCGATCATAGGCCTTAGTCATATCCAGCTTCAAGGCAGCCCACCCAACTACACCATTCTGCTTCCTGTTTAAGTAGTGCCCCACCTCTGCGGCAATCAAAATATTGTCAGTAATCAAACGATTAGGAATAAAAGCACTTTGAGAGTCGGATATCACATCCCCTAAAAGAGGCTTCATCCTATTTGCCACCATTTTAGCCATGATCTTGTAAACCACATTACACAAAACAATGGGCCCAAGATCAGACACCATCTCAACTCTTCTTTGGGATCAACACCACATTTGTGTCATTGAGCCCCTCCGGGAAAGAACACTCATTAAGACATTTTAGCACAAAAGAAAGACATCACCCCCCACCACATCTCAGAAGTGTTGATAGGCTTCCACACAGATGCCATAACTTGCCTCATATACTCAAGCTTCACTAACCTCTCAGTCAGGAACCGGCCGACGACCAGCCAAGTCTCGTGCTCCCCAACGGCAAGCTCCTCAACGTCAGCCCCTACCGGCTCGAAAGCCAACGCCTCGTCCTCCAGAACTATATCTGCCCAGCGCTTGGTGAGCCCCGCTACACCCTCCTCTGACGTCGTGTTAGCCATGCAAACAAACACGCGAAACCAGGACGAAAAACCACCGGTAAAACTCCGGAAGAAACCAAGAAAATATCGGAAAAAAGCCTAGAAACCCTAGGAAGAAACCGGAACCCTAGTCGCATTTCATTTTGAATTTGATCAATCAACAAAGATAAGAATTAAGAAATGTTTACATGTATTCCATGTGGATTATATATAATAATAATAATAATATATAAAATAAAATAAACACATGGGATCTCAATAAGCGCAAATCAATTGTTAACCTGGTAAAAATGTCAATTGCTCTTTTTTGCTGGATTCGTGGATGATTTTGGAGCTTATTTGAGTTAGGTGACTTAATTGTTATTCCCCAAATAGTTAAATTGCCTATTTGTACCTTATTCCTACATAAATGATGTTGAATTTCAAAGTTTAAAAATGTGAAAGCTAAGGTAAAATATATAATTATTATGATTTTAGCATTCTACTAATGACAAATATAAATATTATTCCATTCATTTAAAAATTTTGTAGTACAAATATTGTAAACAAATTTTATAAAATACCATCAATTATAAAAATTTACAAATCTAAAATAATATAAATTATTTAAATATTATGAGCCAAAACAAATTGATTTATGTTAATAACATAATTGAAGAAAAACTAACATAAAAAACAACTAATTGAACTAACTTACATTTGCAGAGTTTGAAAAAATATAATGTTATTAGGTAAATGTCTCACATTTAAATATAATGCTATTAAATTAATTAAAATTCACATATTTAAGAATGATGCATCATCTAGATCAGAGATCTATCAATTTGAAATGAAGAAGAATGAGGGATAATAGAACTAGAAGAAATAAACTTCAATAAATTACTTAAAAACATATCATGGATCTACAAACATTGAACCACAAAGTTTATTATAAACTTACCAAATATGGACCTATTATTTAAATGATGACCTAGAGTAGTTTTGATTGTGCTACATTTACATGGTGTTTGGTTGGAGGGAATTTAAATTCCATTCCCACTTAATTCCCACCTAATTCCGAAGGCAAATAAATCCTTCCGCGGAATTGTAATTCCCTCATTTTCATGGAATTAGAATCCCAGGCCCCCCTTGGGATTTTAATTCCGTGGATTTTAGGAATAAAAAAAGATACTCTTGAGACAAAATTACCCCTCTCTTTTTAACCTAAAATTGATATCTTACCTTCTCTTTTAGTTAATACCGTGTATTATCTTCTACAACTATCAACAAGAAAGCCGAGCAAACAATAATCATTCTAGGTCAACCTTAATCAAGTATTTTTTTCTCAAAACTCTTAAATATTTAAATTTTATATGTGTATATAACATATTTTTCTAGATTTTGAAAAGCAAAATTTTCTGTTTGTGCGCCGATATGTTCAAAATATATATGCAGAATTGTTCAAAATAGTGATGGAATGGCGTGAGTTGTGTAAATCTTTATATGCAAAAATTTTGAAAGCAAATTTTGAGTTGCCTAAACTTTGAAAAGCACATTATGTACATCTTGGTTCCTGGATTAATTTTGATGTATGTTGAACTTATGAAACTTAACATTTGATGAAGTATTTAAATGAAAATTAATTACAAGGTCTTTGGCGTATGATATTCATTTATATCTATATAATAACAAAATTATAATCGATGTCTCTTTTTATCCATTTATATAGACATACATTATATTTATAGTATTTTGTACAATATGAACATATATACACTTTTTTTTTTTATAGAATTGTGATTACTAGTATAATTAGACACGTTAATTGCTGCAGTGGTTACTCATTACAAAAATTTAATTTAAATTTTTTTAAACTCATAGTCTTAATTAAAATTTCAAAAATATTTAGAAATCCCTCTAAATACGTAATATACTTGGGACTATATTAATCCATACAAATTTAAACATTAAATTCTTTTAATTTGAAAATGCAATTCCCTTAATTATAATTAATAAAATATAAAATATAATGAAGGAAATGAAATTATAAAATTAACAAAATGTGTGTTCATAAATATTAATTCTTTTTTAAATACATATACTTATGCTTTATATTAATCATACAAAATTAAAATGTTAATTTTTTAATTTCTAAATGTAATAATTTTAATTATAAATATATCAATATAAATTATAATTAAGGAAATTATATTATAGAATTTGCATATATACATATCAATAAATACTATTTGTATATGCAATGTATTATAGAATCATATAAGAAAATACGTCTAATTATAGTTTAAATTTATTCATACAAAATTTAAAATTTACATTTTTTTTATTTCTAAGTATATTTTTCTTAGTTATTATTCATATTATTAGAAATAATATATATATATATATAATACAATTAGGAATAAATCAATTTAATTATGTAAATTTTCTCTATAAATTTATCTAAATATGTAAATAATTAGAGATTATATTTAAGCATACAAAATTTAAATTTAAATTTTAATTTTGCATGCTATATTATTGTATTATATATTTTAATATCTTTTCATTTTTTTTATTTAAATTGATAATAACAAAATTTGTGTTTGTGCACGGTAACGTAAAACGCTAATTATGCTTACAACTAGAGTTTACATAGACAAAAACTTAATGGATAAAATACCCAGCGCAACCCATAAGAAATTAAAGCTGGTTAATTTCAGTTTACGCGAAGTTGGTAGATTGCTGTGCACAAATTTTTATGTAATCAATACCAAACTTTTGCGTAGTTAATGTCAAATAACATGAATGATGAGTTTAAGAAGTAGCCGGCAGCTTCATGCTAGATTGCTTGGGGCCAATCTATCCATTTTTCTATTTATCCGATTGGACTTAAATGCCTAACCAGTAACCACCTAGCAGAGTACCAATAACTAGACATCCATACTCTAACCCCACGTACCATGGCGAGTTATATATATACACTGGTTCAAATGAGATTAGGGCTTCCCGTGCCGCCAACGCGGATTGCACCATTAGATATGCATGAATGCACCACACACTAAAAAAAATGTACCACCTAATGGTGTAATTCTGAACACTTTGTGGTGTATTTATGCATACCTAATGGTGCGTTACCGCATGAAAAACATTGTCCGCTCGAGAATTATACCATATATATATATATATAGGGAGGGATTAGAGGGTAAGATCTATGAGAATAGTTGTCCCAAATAATAAGTGCGGAATAATCTTATTCATTCATCTGCATTGACTTTTCTACCCGTTGTTTTAAGAAAGAATCATGATTTTTTTAAATGGTGATTTATCGAAAGAAATTGTTGATGACAATCAAACCAACATGTCTTACGCTCATTCTTTAAATAAAAAGATTTAATATCATGAGCGCAATAAGAATATACTAGCTAGTTTTCCTATTGTTTGTCATCCATATAACATATCATAGGTAGGAAAGTCATTGATGATCCACATCAACATAGCTCAGCTTGCATCACAAAATTTTGCTTTAACAAGATATCGTAAGTTAAAACTCATGTATGTCATAGCAACTGAAGCTCATCAATTAAAGGTTGTAGTTATACATCAATTTTGGCCTTTGAGTTGCGGTCCCCATTGTAGTTATACACATTGAAGGTGAAAAGAATTATATGGAACAAAATACCGACCAATTTTTCCATCAGGGGAATGATCATATGAGAATACATGTCCCGTATGAAAAGTATAGATTAACTTCATTCATTCATCTATATTGACCAAATGAGTTGCTTCTGCTAGAAGTCGAACATATAATTTTGTAGTTACTAAGTCATTAGTCTAACCAACTTAATTACGGTTGTCCTAATAGTAACTTTGTAAATATATATAATATTTTTTTGCCTATCATACCACTGAATTATTAGTTTTTAGCAATAACAAGCTCCCAATTTTTATGTTTCAAACCAAATTAAATTAAACATATCCCATGGGATCGGACTATTTGCTCAGATTGGGAAGTAGTGATAGGGGACCATATACAACAACATTAAAGGGGGCTTAGGCCTAATAAGTGCATGCTTAGGACTGTTAGGTTTGTTTGATTGTCTCAATCATGACATTCACATTTTTTAATGCGCCAAGTCAAATAGCCAATCAAGTGTCATCCCATATGAGTATAATAGGGTAATTCTATTTGTACTATCCTAGATTCTATTTACACCACCTTTTAATAGGTTTGATAGTTTTATAGGTGGTGTAAATATAATTTGCTATTTGTACCACCTTTATTAAGGGTGTGTTTGGAAAGTAGGAAAATGACTTCAGGAAAATGTTTTCTGGAAAATGAGTTCATTTTCGGTGTTTGGATGTACTCTGGAAAACTGTTTGTGTGTGTTTGGTTCATTTTCCGAAAAATGAGTAGAAATGTATAATTATATATTTTTATTATTTTATTTGAAATATAAAAAATATAAACTAATAATATTTATTAGAAATTAGATTTTTTTAATTTTTTTTTACAAAAAAAGGTCGCACGAAGTCATTTTCCGGAAAAATGAGCTCATTTTCCGTGGTCAACGGAAAATGTTTTCCGTTGACCACATTTTCTGGATGTTGCCAAACACCAAAAGCCCGGAAAATGATTTCCGGAAATCATTTTCCAGGTTACCAAACACACCCTAAAGTTAGTCAAACATTATGTTTTTATTTAAAATATTTATTATTTATTTATTTGCATTCCAAATTGTCATAGTATAATAATTTTGTCTATAGTATTTTTAATTAATTATTTAAAATATTTATTATTTATTATTATTTTAAATTGTGATAGTATAATAATTTTGTCTATAATAATTTCTAATTATTTTTTGTAGTATCTAATGTTTAATAAATTTTCAAGATAATTTTTTTTTGTTATTCCAATATTCATTATAACTCAAATTTTTTGTATGCATTATTTTACCTTATTATAATAATATAATAAATTAATTTTGAATCACTAAAAATGGTAAAAACACATTAACATCACAATAAAATATAAAAAGAAAATTTCATTCCATTTCAATCCAATATCACATTCTCATGAGTACAACTAGATCGTACGTACTCATTGTAACTATTGATCCGTTTCACATATGGAGTAATACATGCATCCACAATTTTCGTCAGGTCTCACATCTTGCTCTTGCATAATGAAATGATGGAATATAACTGGAAGCTGATGAATATATGGATGTAAAAAATGTCTTATCACCTGAAGTTCGTATAAACTGAACAACTATATATTTCGAGCTAGTTCTTGAAACTGAAAAGCATTTGGCTCGGCAAATCTCGATGTAGCTGAACAACTATGTCTACTAGGATCTTGAGTGGTCATAGTTCGATGATCTTGAGTTTTTCTGAGAGATTTGTTCTTTGAAGTGGGAAACCCACTAATATTTATTTGCACGGTCGGCTCACGCACCAAAGTTGTAGATGATGCAATCATCTCCGGTCTCCCTCAACTTTCTCAATATACTGAATTTACCAGTTCTTGATTGTTTCTTGAACTGATCCTTAAACATATGAAGCTCATGCTCAAAATCAAAATCCTCATTGTTTAGAGAGATGAAAGGTGATAAGTCGAACTATGTCAAGTGGGATTGGATGATCATTGTTAAAATATGTTACCTGCTCGTGTGCACATGGAAGCCCACAATTTGTGCGCAATCGACATCCACAATTTTCAAAAATAAACCCGCCAGCTTTTGACCTCTCAAATTCATTAAATATGAGATTGAGTGCATGAATGGAGAGACACACATATATAGAGTCATATGAGTTCAGCTAGTATTCTCTGCCGCCCAAATTACCAATAGTTTCATCCCACAAATATCAATGTTGACTAAGAAATTTAATTACACAAAAGATCAAGTATTGGAACTAGAGTTTCCAAAAAAATATTGGAATTAGAAATATTATTTAATTAAATTAAATTAAATAACTATTTAAAATTTAAAAATAAAAATATAGGAAAATTGTAATTTATGTCCCTCCATAATATGTAAATTATCAATGTCACCCCTGAATTATTAGTGGTGTAAATGTTACCCCTCAATTTTCAAAACGATGCATATATTGCCCCTCCTAACTGCAAATGTTGCCCCTCAATTTTCAAAACGGTACAAATATTGCCCCTCCTGTATGGTACGGTAGGGGCAATATATGTACCATTTTGAAAATTGAGGGGTAACATTTACACCACTAATAATTCAGGGGTGACATTGATAATTTACATATTATGGAGGAGTATACATTACAATTTTCAAAAAAAAAAAAAAAAAAAAGAACAACCCCTCGCCGGCGAGGGGTTGTTCTGTTTTTTGTTTTTTTTTTTAAATTTATAAATATTTGTATTTTTAAAATTTTAAATTGTTATTTAATTTAATTTAGTTTAAATAATATTTATAATTCCAATATCTTTTTTTTGAAAACTCTAATTTCAACACATATTTTTTTGTGTAATTAATTACATTTGACTATAGTGGTGTAAATAGTCATATTTACATTCTAATTGTTATTTACACCACCTATAAAGTTATTAAAATTTGTAACCTTTTTTCGAATTCCAAAGTTATTTTCACTCAAGATGGTACAAAACTACAAATAGCAACACCCATATAATATTATAATGTACCTTTCATCATTGGGCACTGTATTTATTGAGACTACCCATTGTATGCATTTTGGTTTTTCTTTTACATTTTCCTTGAGAAATGTTGATTTATGCATTTGTGTTTAGGTGCTAATTTATAATTGTATAATGTACTTTTTTTTTTTTTCACAAAATATAAACATTTTACTCACAACCAAGTTTTATATAGACAAAAAGTTAATTAATAAATATCAATTATTGTCGTTTAGTTAATTACCAGTAAATCTATGTTATTTTAAGAAGGAGACACTGTACTAATGTCAAAGATAATAAACAAATAGAAAAAAAAAAGAGAGAGAAAGAGAAAGAGACATATTTAGAAGTAGGGAGATAAGTTGAGGAGATCCAAAGAGGGAGACCAAATTAATTTTTTTTTTATATAAGAAAATCAAATAAAAAAAACTTTAGGGCGTCTGATGCATGTCCGTCACAACAGACTAAAGTGCTTATTATTATTATTTTTTAAATTGAACATACTTTAGGCTTTTGTTTTAACTAACAATAGTTGCTTGTAGTTCTTGAATTTTGAAATGGGGGCTTTAAGGTGCCTATATTGTTTCAGCACATTTGCCTAGAGTCAACCAACTAATTATAAATATGTTGTTGGTTAATTATTATAAAATAACATTTAAGTGGTCATTTTGATCGAGGTAATATATATTTTGATTGAGTTGGTCTACTTTTATTTTGTGTCATGTAAAAGTGGATTTGAATTCTCTTAGTTGAGGGGATTATTTTGATATATTATACATGAAAATGGATAATAGGTTAATAAGACATTGTTTTCAAAGTATACTCATGAAGTTAAAAAATGGAGTTTAGAAAAGTTTTTAAATACTACCTCCGTTCCAAAATGGTTGTCTGGTTCGTTTAACAAGGCTTGATTGAAGTAATTTTTAATCCAACTTTTCATATTATTAAGTTTAGCATTAATATATAAAATTTATATATTTAGAAACTACATTAAAATTACTATTAAACACAAAAAATTAGATTTAAAATACTAAAAAATTACTAAAAAAATAAGCAAAGAATGAAGAGTTGGTTTGACCAATGAATAGTAAATAGGACATGTAAAATGGGACAGAGGGAGTAGCATTTATCCCACATTGGATTTGAGTAAGTGTTGTGTGAGATGGTATCCTCATACCGGATATCATTCTCAAGAACTGGTGATAGGAGTTAAGCTTTTGATCTCTCAAGCACAAGGTAGTAACTCCTCAATTGGAAATCAAGCCTAAAGCAAAAGTTTATTTGGATAATGCAATAATGAAAATGACTAACAAAGAAATGAGATAACAATAAAAGAGAAAAGCTGAAGGGAATAAGAACTTGAATTAGGACAAGTGAACACAATCGAATTGGGAATAAGGAAAATAGTTAATTGATTAGATAATAGATGTCATATTAACTAAGAGGGAGCCTTTTTCAAGGTCATTCCACACTCGCACATAAGGACATTCTCATGATTCATAAGTGGCTAAGAGGAGATTCATTGAACACTTGTTCTAGACATCCCATACTCTCTTTTTCTCGAAGGTGAAACATACTTGATCAACCCCTAAGCCTATATTAGGTTGTCATTTCTTAATCAAGACTCAATCAGGTTGATCACCATCATACAAATCAAGTCTCATTTCCTCTACTCAACCAATTCAAGATCCACACCCCAAAATCCTAATCTACATCCCTATCTCCCTCCTAAGAGATCTACCCATACATATTGAAGATAGAAATAACAAGGAATTAAAGATCAAAAGCACAATCCATAACAATCACAAGATAATAGATCATAACAATTAAAGCAACAAGTAAAATTACAAGAAGTGAAATAGAGATGAACTTATCTATATTGAGATGAAAGTAAAAGTCTTCAATCATTGATCCAAAGTAGCAATTAGTAATTTGAAATTGAAATTGACATGAAATTGAATCTAAAAGTGCTAGAAATTAAAAATGTGAAAAGTACTATAAAAGTAGTCTAAGGAGAACTCTTAGGAAAAGTAAAAAACCCCTCTACGATTCTAGTTAACTCCTCCCTTTTATATTTCTCGAATATGCCTATGTTTGGAGGTTCGTTACGAGCGTAATGTGCCTCATAACAGTAGAAATGAGCTGCAGGTACCTTCCATTACGAACTTGAGTTACGCGTATAATTCATAGTAACAAAACTGGCTCGCGGATGCCTCCCATCCGGTGCATTAGTGCAAGCTGCTATCGCTCTCACCCGACTCGTGTAGGGGCCCCGAGGAGGTGTCCGAGCTCCCATCTCGGCCTCGAGGCCTCTCGAGGAATGCCAACCTTCACCCCGACCCCTCGAGGGAGCGTGGTAGGCCAACACCCGGCTTCCTCGAGCCCCAAACACTCAAGCCGAGGGGGAGATCAACTCACCCCGACCGTCTGGTTGGCGTGGAGGAGGTGAGGTTAATCAAGACAAGCAAGGACACCAGGGAGTGAGTAGGGGGTGATCAACGCGATCCAAGTCTGCCTTGACGTAGTTGGGCACCCGCGCACCGGTCCAGGACTGGCTATGGCCAAGGCCGACCGCAAATGACCCCCCGGTAGAGGAATCATTCTCACGAAGGTCGCCAAGCCGTGGGCTCCAAGCCTTGTCGCGACATGCGCAAGCCTCCCAGGTGGAGCGGCCGAGGAAAACTAGTGACTAAGCCGCAAACTGTCACCCTGATGAGGTCGAGTAGCTCTGGAAGAGAGTGGACAAGCTCTAGGAAGGGGTGGTCGCGCTCCAACTAGCTACCACCTTGTTAACCCACCTCGTGGAGGGGCTCCAAGGAGATGTTCGAGCCCTCCCACTTCCGCCCCGAGGACTCCAAGACGAAGTGGTCATAATCCAGCAACTCACGACCTTTCCAAATCGCCTCATCAAGGGGTTACAAGGAGTAGTGCAACCCCCTCAACTTGGCACCAGGGCGCCTTAGGGGGTCATGCAACGGTGATCGACGGTCGACCTTCACCCTAACCCCTCCAAGACTAAGCAAGATGCTGGAGACCTGGCCTCCACAAGCGTAACGAACCCGAGCTCAACCGCTAAGAACACAAGGAGCTCGAGCTCAGCCACCATGGATCTCCCGAAGAGCCTTGGTCGCGACTAGCAAATTATTCCTCTAAATGCGTGGAACCCGAGCCCCATCATGAGGCCTGGGACCCTTCAATGAATCATTGGAAGGAGTAGGACAAATTTGGAGAACCAAGGACCGGGTTGGACCCCCTAGAGTTTCAAGCCGATATTATTATTCCAGAAAAGGTGCACCTGGTGACCCACCCCGAAAGCCCGAAGCTATTTTATTTTCAAAGGTAAATGGGGGACTTAACCCCAAACATCGACATATGTTCTCCCTAGTAGATTGGCAAGGTCCAACCTCGCCTAGCAAGTCAATGTAATCAACCTTATGGTCGTGACCGTGCGCGCCAGTCCCGACCTTGGCATTCCCTAATGGTAGTACAATGGGGATGCCCCCGCTCACTACCTAGCGGAAGAACCTATTATGGGTAGCTTGCCCCTTGACAAGGCCGATGCCAAGCGGGTGAGGAGAACCTACTTGTTCCTCGGTGATACACTTACACTCTACATGAGGTCAAGTCTAGAGGCCTACCCGGTCTTCCCCGTGCAAGCACGACCTACTTGCTAGATAGACCATATCAAACAATACAAGAAGACATGTGTCCTACCCCCAGACGAGGCAGAAGCCAAGCTCGTGAAGAAGAAAACTCTAACCTACCCGTTCCTCGGGGACATGCTCTACAAGAGGTTCTACGACGGCACCCTGTTGCCCTACTTGTACCCTGACGAGGCGAGGCCCGTCATAGAGGAGATCCACGAAGGCAGCTGCGCAGCCCCCTAGGGGGCCTGCACCATGGCTAGGAGGACAATCTTACAATGCTATTCCTAGCCCAGCATGGCCAAGGAATGCGCTAAGTCGCTAACTATGCAAGGGGTCGCTCAACCTGTCAACAATTCCAAGTCGACCCGGGCCGGTCAGCTACCAACTACACCCCGATCAGCTCGGTCATCCCATTCTTAAGGTGGGGGTAGACCTAGTCGGAGCCCTACCCATGGGGTCGGGCAAGAGGAGGTACCTAATAGTAGCGACGGATTTATGAATCGGCAAGAGGACCTTGGATTGAGGAGCTAGACGCCACCTTGTGTGCCTACCGCACCATGCATAGTATGGAATGCTGAACATTTATTGAAGTACTATCATTAATTCATTTGTTAGAAGGTGGTCCGTCCTCCTCATTTCAATAAACTTCGTGAAATTTTCGCCATGGATGACTCATTTTCACTACTTTTAGGGGGGAAGGGGGTACCTACCCGACTTGTCCAATCATACCCTAAGGGGGCACGACGTCCGACCTCGCGTACTAACCCTGACGGAAGAGCTTGACGACCCGACGTCGAAGGACACGAGTCGGAGGGCTATCGTACCCTAAGGGGGCACGAGGTCCGACCTCGCGTACTAACCCCGACGGAAGAGCTTGACGACCCGACATCCAAGGACACGGGTCGGAGGGCTATCGTACCCTAAGGGGGCACGAGGTCCGACTTCGCGTACCAACCCCGACAGAAGAGCTTGACGACCCGACGTCCAAGGACACGGGTCGGAGGGCTATCGTACCCTAAGGGGGCACGAGGTCCGACCTTGCGTACCAACCCCGATAGAAGAGCTTGACGACCCGACGTCCAAGGACACGGGTCGGAGGGCTATCATACCCTAAGGGGGCACGAGGTCCGACCTCGCGTACCAACTCTGACGGAAGAGCTTGACGACCCGACGTCCAAGACCTGAGTCATAATGCTATCGTACCCTAAGGGGGCATGAGTTCCGGCCTCGCGCACCAACCCCAATGGAAGAGTTTTTGGCTCGAGAGTACCCTTGGCCAAATAACTACGTACTACCAAAAAAACAAAAAAAAAAAACAAAGGTGGTCCATGGAGAGAGGGGACCGACCCCCAAATCAAGCCCAAGCCCCGAGCTTGGACCAAGCAAAGGCATCGCCGCCACAACGAAACTAGGCCCGCGGCTCCGACCAACCTTACCTCGGCTATGTTTTGGCCGAGCGAGGGTTGGTCAAGTGCCTTGTTCGAGCCCACTTTGGACGTACTTCGACTGACCTGAGGTTGGACGAGTTCTCAGGCTATCATGGTGAAACGAGTGGTGAACACACCAATTGGGGGCTCGAGTAGAGGTGCGAAATTATCCTTGGTGTAGGCCTCGACGTCCCGTTTGAACTACTTGGACTCCTTGTAGGCAGGGATGGCGCCGACAAGCTCCTCAGCATGTTTCTTCATAGTGGTGGCCTAGTCCAATGCTGGGCGCTTCTCCAGCTCTGGCACCTGCTCCTTCGAGGCCTCAAACTCGTCGAAAACATTGGTGCACCCAAGGAGAGCCTGAAAGTTAAAAGGGCAAAATATGCAACATGAGTATACTCAATGGAATTTTGAAAGCAAACAATGGAAGGGGAGTACCTCAACCAGCCGAGCATTAGCCTCATTCACGCCCCTACTGCCCGGGTCGTGAGACGAGATAATGTTACGACACACCCCTCGAGCCCAAGTGGGTTCCCCGCGTGGAGGTGGGGTCAGGGCACGAGGCACGAGAGCAGAAGCAGCAGCCGGTACTCGACCCCTTCCTCCTCCGACCTTTTTCCTCTTCGGTACGGGTTCGGGCGCGTGGTCCCTAACACGCCGTAGCATCTCATCGTGGGAGGTCATTTTCCTACACAGTTCAGCAAAAGTTTGATTATGACAGCATTGGTGGGAGAGCTCATATGGTCTTGGAAAATACGGGCAAGGAGGGAGTAGTAGCCACCTCTAAACGCGGCGGCGTAGAGCACGGACTCGACCTCTGGTGGAGGCGCGGCGACGACGTCAGGAGAGAGCTCATCCATGAGCTCGGAGGAGGACTCGGCCTCGGAATCGGAGCCCACCTCGATGGGCTCGGCCGACGCTACTATGGGACCCGAGGTCGATAATTTCGGGGGAAGGGGGGTGTCTTGGAAAAACCTAGGTACGCCATACTCAACTCCCTCAACATAGGCCCAATATAAATGGTTTCCCCCGAACCGATAAAAGCATTAACGTCCCTAATCAAGTCGGCATTGGGTAGAGGAGCTCTATGCTTTCTAAAATGAGTATTCCATAGAGAAACGAAGGGGGTGGAGGGTCTAATGGAGAGGAACACGAAGCAAGGTTTCCAATTCCTACTAGAGATGTTTATGTCTTGGAGCACTTTCATATGAGCTCGGGCCGAGAAAGCTATATAACCCCTACTCTTTGGGGTTGGGGAGCCCATGGCTTGGAAGATGTATTGAAACAAGTCGAGGTACAGGGCGACTCTAATGACCCTACATCGAAGGAGGAAGGCCAAAAAATGCACGGAGGACGGGTCAGAGCAGTGCTAACGTCTACTCTCCTTCACTAACGAATTCTCGCAGCTCGGAGAGTGGGGGACTGATGATGGATATATTAGGAAGTGGAATAAAGCGAACCGACCCGGAGGAGCGGAGCAAGGAGGACCCGAGCGAACCCGGACCCGAGATCAAGCTCCGTGTAGTCCATGGCTCGAGTGCCGACCCCGGGTCGGCACTCCATGACTTTGGTGAACTTGGGCTGTGGTTGGTGCCGACCTCGGGTCGGCACCTTGGACCTCGAGTTAGCCTTAGGCTATGGTGGGTGTCGACCCCGGGTCGACACCTAAGACATCGGTTTGGGCCTTAGGCCGTGGTCGGTGACGACCCCGGGTCGGCACCTTGGGCCTCAACTGGGTTGCCGACCCCGTGTCGGTCTTGAGGGTTCGGTCAAAGAAGGACTCGGGGGGCCACGGTCAAAGTTTGTTACAACCAACTCCCGTTTTAGGGGGTTGGTTAGAGAGCTTTGTAGTATAAAATAGCCCATTGTTGTCTTAACAAGACATTTTATCCTAATTGTCTTAATACAACACCCTTTGTAATACTCTTACACACTATATTTAATACAAGAATTGTCCCCGCGACATTCATCAATTATCTTTCTTATCGAATCGTCTATTCGCTATTTACTATTATTTATTCGGGTTTAATGATTCGGGCTACCCCGGGTTAATTAAATCCATCATTATGTAATCAGAATTGAAGCATGTGCTCCGTCTCAACTAAAAGCTTAAGCTGACAGTTGTATTGCACATTTATGTTTATATTATATATGCTCAACACGCCTCCTCACGTGTGCGAGCTGATTACTTTTGATGGGCTTCAAGCAACACGTGGATCATAGTCTCTTTTTATCGGTTGACGCAAAAATTCGAACCCATAACCTTTGGCATGAGGTTGACTCTGATAGCAAATTGAAATATGTGCTTCATCTCAATTAAAAATTAGTCTAAAATGATAGTTATACTGCACATTTATGTTTATATATTATATGCGTAACAATCAGTACCAAACTTTTGTGTAGTTAATTTCAAAAAAACTTGAAAGATGGAGTTTAATATGTAGCCTGCAGCCACATGCTAGATTGCTTGGGCGGGGCCAATCTATCCATTTTTCTATGGATATGATTGGACTTCAATACCTAACTACCTAGCAACGTAGCAAGAAATAGACAGCCATACTCTAATCCCCATTGGAAATTATAAGGTCTAATCCACTCATTCTTATATAGATATAAATAAATAAATAAATAAATAAATAAATAAATATATATATATATATATCCGTGAGACGGGTCAGGTCAGGATGAAAATATAATACTTATACTGAAAAATGTAATATTAATTAAGAATAAAATGTTTGTTACTTATAAGGGGGAGTGTAATATGTTGAGGAAAAATATAATACTTTTAAATTAAAATGTACGTAAAAGTATTACATCTTTCCTAAAAAAAAGCACAAAGTATTACATTTTACTCTTATGAGTAACAAACAATTTATTCATGATTAGTATTACATTTTCAAGTAGGTATTACATGTTCATCCTAATCCGACCTGTCTCACGGACAGGGATCCACAAGACGGTCTTATACAAGTTTTTGCCATAAATTTTAAATTTAGCATTCATTTTTTCAATTTTTCATTAATAATGTTAAATATAATAATTAAATTATAAATGAAATTAAAATTGCACTAATGTAATTAATTAGTTGAATTGATAACTTATACATTTTGATATTTTCTAAGTACTTTTACAAATACTTCCTAGTTTTACTGTTTTCAAAAAAAAAAAAAAAATCCTTCCTAGTTTTACTCTTCTCTTCTTAGTTTTGTTTATAACATTTTCAATCATAAAGGTTTGTTATTTTTTTTTTCTAATGGGTTAGTTTTGTTGAAGTTTATTTTCTAATAGATATTTTTAATTAATTTTTTGGGTCTTGGTGTATACATATAAAACTTTTAAGTCACATCATATGATTGTGAACAAAGTAATTTTTTATTTTATTTCCTTGAGTTTGAACAAAACGAAAAAATTTATTCTACAACTATACATATAATCATTTGATATTGTAATAGAGTTAGTAGTATTCAAAAAAAAAAATCATTTGATAGTGTAAAATGCTGAATATTTAATGTGATTGATGAGACTTAAATGACTTAATGTATTAAATATTTTATTAGAATAAAATATAATCAATCGACTGTAGTAGTTATTTTAAATCATTTTGATTATGTAGTTTTGCATTTTCAAAAAATTAATAGTTCTATAAAAGGGTGAATTTCAATCAAAATAATTAATGACATTATAGAATAAATTTAATTGACTTAAAAATCAATAACCAAAAATAAAAAATATCTCTATAACTGATAAACTAAAAGTAATATTATTTCTTACATGCACTTGCCACTGTAATTACATTGATGAGTTAATGCCATATGGAGTCCTCCGAATATAGTGATTCTGTCATGTTTAATCTTAAACTTTCATGTTACCTACATTTAGTCTTTCAACTTTCAAATTTTAACCAACTAATGTCTTTCAACTTTCAAGTTAACCACCCGTGATCCTTTCAGAATGACTACGATTAGTTAAAATTTGAAAGTTGAAGGACTATGACTGGTTAAAATTTAAAAGTTGAAAAACTATGAGTGGTTAACTTGAAAGTTGAAGGACCACAAGCGATATGATCGATTAACTTGAAAATTTAAGACGTGGCAAAACTACTCAGGGGCGGAGCCACCTTAGGGCTGGGTTTAATTTAGGGGGCCTTGCCCCCCCCCCCCCCCCCCCC
>NC_044926.1:10160784-10177923 GCF_003576645.1 Ipomoea triloba | reverse complement strand
CCCCCCCCCCCCCCCCCTTCTAATTTTTTTGAACAATCTGTTATGTTTATATTAAGTCAACCCAATATATATATATATATATATATATATATATATATTAAAGTTTAAATTCATTAAATAGAAAGAAATAAATCAAATAATTAAAGTCATCAGTTTTGTTTTTTTTTTTAATCTTATTTCTTTTATCAATATTTTAATAATGGAGGGCATCAAACATCCATTATATTTTAAAAAATGTTCAAATTTGAGATATATTCTTTAGTTTTATTAGTTATGCTAATTAATTAATTAATAATTTATTGTTTGTTTTAATTATTTATTTACTATTTGGAGATGTACATTTAATTTGCTTGTTCAAAAATTAATATTGATTGTTTAATTCGTAATCTTGATTTTTGTCTTTTATCTTTCAAATTTAAAAATATTTATTTAATCAGTAAAATGAATATCAACTAAATATGAAAAAATTTGGTGACAAAATAATTGACAAATCTTTTTATTTGATAAAAATTGACAATTTATATTTAAATAAATGTTATTTTTCTTATTTTTGTTGTTGTTATTATTATTATGATATTTAATTTTGTGTTATGTGAAAAAAATTTTAAAGTAATGATCGACACCCTGTCAATCGTACTCAATAAATTATGTATTTCATACTTTATTACACAGAGTATAATTAGAAATCATTATCAATAATAACTACAATAATATATGGTATATAATAATAATAATATGGTATGGTTAATTATAATATTGACTAACATGGTAAATTTTTTCTACTAAATTGGCCCCCAACTTGAGTTTTCTGGCTCCACCTCTGAAACTACTATACTTCGAAAGACCTCAGATGACATTAACTCATACATTGATTATCAAAATCAAAGACGCCTATGAACTACCCATTCAATCAATTATGTAATATTTGGCACTTTAGTGAAGACTAAAGAGGAAAAGTAGTTCATATATAGATGAGAAGAAGTACAAAGACTGAAGAGGAAAAGTAGATATATAGCTTTGAGCACTTTTTGCTCCTTCCATCACTCGAGGCTTAGCTTGTGTGCATTGCCACAGTGATCAAGAAAGCAAATTTATTGATCTAGATCAGAACACGCACCAAAATACACAAACGGATTAAGATTACATGCAGTACGTATAAAAAGCAAAGAAGAATAGTAGTAGATGCATGCATGCATCCATTCATTCATGCAAATTTAGTTAATTATGGAAGCGATGATAATGTGCGCAGAGGGTTTAATCTGCCCGCCGGAGACACGTTGATCAGACCCAGATTTCTGGAAACACTAATCGGAGCTCCCACCAGGGATGTTGTATTCGCCGGAAGACTATCGGAGCAGATTATTGGCGAGGCTAGAAGCTCGCACGATTTCGGCGAGACGAAAAGTCCGGTGAGGATGCCAATATTGGTGGAAGCGCCGCTGATTGTTCCGGTGTTTGTGGTGGTGGTTTCCACCACGGCAACCACTCCGGCGAACGGTAATGCGCATAAGAGTGAAACCGTGACGCTGGCCTCGGCGGGTGTTCCGGTTAGGTCGCAAACAAGGGCGCCGTTCAAGTTTACTGTGAATGGTCTGACAAAGAAAAAGGCTGATGATGGCGTTGTTGTTGCCATGATAGCAACGCATAGGAACCTGAAGAAGGTTGTATAGGAAGAAGCCATTTGGTTGATTATATTATTTGTGTTGTGTGCTCAATTGTTGGAACTAAATCCTATTTATAGAGGGGTTTTCTTTTTCTTCTTCTTCTTATTATATTTTACACTACTTCAAAACATTTTATTTAGGAAAGATGTGCTTTTAATTAATCCCTCAATGCACTTTTAGTTGTTTTAGACCATATATTGGTCAAATTACTTGCCACTTCAATTCTATGTGCTATAGTATTTTGTTCAATTTAATCTATGTACTTAAATTTTGTTTAATTTAATCTTTATACTTTAAGATTTAAAACAATCAAGTACAATATTTAACACTGTTATTTTCCGTTAAGTCTAATATATCCATGTGATGATAATAACATTGCCATGTCAGATTTTGTTAGGTGGCATAAAATAATATATAATTATTTAAGATTCAAAATTGAAAGTTATATTCAAACCCTTAACCTCTTACTAATATAAGAAACTCTCTACCACAAAGCAACAACAAGTTATGCTATAGGCTCAAGTCCACCTTACAAGTTAGATCATATCCATGTTCACAATTTATAAACTCTATGTTCACAATTTTAGAACTCTATATTCACAATTTTAAATCTCAATACACAAAATTACATTACTCAATATTCACAATTTTTGAACTCTATATTCACAATTTTGTTATATAGTAAAAAATTGTGTTATACTATTGAAGAGTTAATTCCATTTTTGGTCCTAGATTTATAAGTGGTCGTCCACTTTTAGTCCTTTTTATTAGAACATCCTCATTTAGTCCTACTATTATTGTGGCATGACCATTTTTAGTCCTCATTCAACAAAATCGTTGAAATGTCATTAAATACAAAGACATTTCAATTTTTTTATACAAAGTAGATTGAACCGCTATATTTTTATGGAGTAAATACCAATTTTGGTCTATATGTTTAACTTCTACAAATTTTGGTCCAACGACTATTGTTTTAGTACAAATTTTGGTCCCAAGACTATTGTTTTAGTGCCAAAATTCATCGTACCGGTCACCCATCCGTTTAAAACGTGCAAAAATCTAAAATTGTTAAGGTCAACTCGATATCCCAATTTGAGCATTAATAAAGATATTTAAGCTCTAAGATCGATCACAATTCACAATTCTCCTCTTCAAATTAAGGTAAAATGAGGAGGAAAACTGCGGATTTTGATCGATCTTAGGACTTAAATTAATTTATCTATGCTCAAATTGATATATTAAGTTGAAAATGATGAAAATACCCTTAACAATTTTATATTTTTGCACGTTTTAAACGGATGGGTGACCGGCGCGATGAATTTTGGCACTAAAACAATAGTCGTGAGACCAAAATTGGTAGAAATTAAACTTGTGAACCAAAATTGTCATTTTGCTAATATTCGTGGGATTAAAATTGGTATTTGCTCGTTTTTTGTGTTTATTTTGTTTAAAAAAAATCCATAAATGAAGACCGATATGCCCTTGTATTTAACAATATTTAAACTGTTTTGTTGATGAAGGACAAGAAATGGTCATGCTAGAATAATACTAGGACTAAAAGTGGATGTTCTAATAAAAAGGACTTAAAGTGGATTGCCACTTATAAATCTATGACAAAAAATGGAATTAAATATATAGTTATGAAATTGTGAATATACAGTTCTAAAATTCTAAGCATAGAGTTATGGAGTTGTGAACATAGAGTTCTGTAATTGTGAATATAAAGTTCAAAAATTATGAATATAGAGTTTAAAAGTTGTGAATATAGAGTTCAAAATTTATGAATATAGAGTTCAAAAATTGTGAATATGAACATAGTCCACCTTACAAGATGGACCTAGGTTGATGGCATAACAACTGCAAAGCTACACATAATCTTATTATGTAGTTGTAAAAGATAAGTAATATTACTTATTCTTCTTAAATACTAAGATATTAAAAAGGAAAAGGCATTTAGAGAGACGATTATTATACTACGAAAAATCCTGTGCTTCCCATCTTTCTTCCTTCTCTGATTCGAATTCAGACAAGGAAAAACCCTAAATATTAATCATGCATTCAAGAATGATGCAATTGAATAAACAACTAAAGGTACGTTATAAGCAAATTCGAATCATTCTTTGTTTTCCTTCTTGAACCCATGACTTTTAGGTTATGTTTGGCAAATCTAGCTGAAAAAGTAACTGAAAACTGAAAAGTAGTTGGAACTGGAAAACTATAAGCTAGAAGCTGACATATGAAGAGCTATTAAAATAACTGTTATGTTTAAAAGTGTTTGGTAAATTAACTTTATGATAAGCTGATAAATGTAAGAATAAAAAGGACATTTTCATAAAATTTAAATAAAATTTTAAATTTAAATATGTTTTTTTACATATTAAAATATAAAATAATGGAATCAATATATTTTAATAAAATATAATGTAAGAACATATTTTTAAAAATATAAAAGTAACACAAAATATTTATAGTTCATAAAATTAGTTCATACAAAAATTAATGTTCAAAAACACAAATGTTAAATTAAATTACAACCAAACATATTGAAGAGAAAAGGCCAAAAGAATTTTTATTAGAGGAGGTAAAGGATGTCATTTATTTAAAATAATAAGGATAAAGATGGAAAAAAGTTAGGAAGCTACTAGCTTATTTTGAAACGCTACCTAAGGGTTCTGTTTGACAGAGCTTATTTAGTGGCTTATAGCTTATTTTAACCTACTAATAAACTATAAGCTCTGTTTGGTAATGTTTCGAAAATACGTTCTTAGCTTAAAATAAGAGCTTATTTTGAACGCTACCTAAGGTAGCGTTTCAAAATAAGCTAGCGTTCCAAAATAAGCTAGTAGCTTCCTAACTTTATTTCCATACTTATTATTTTAAAGAAATGACATCAGTTACCCTCCCCAATTAAAATCATTTTACCCTTTTCTCTTCAATGTATTTCGTTGTAATTTCAATTTGACATTTGTGTTTGAACAATAATTTTTGTATGAACTAAATTTATGAATTATAAACATTTTGTTTTACTTTATATATTTTCAAATATATGTTCTTACTTTATATTTTATTAAAATATACGTAGTATTGATTTCATTATTTTATATTTTAATATGTAAAAAAAACCTATTTAAATTTTATGAAAATGTCATTTTTAGTCTTTTTACATTTATCAGTTTATCAAAAAGCTAATTTTACCAAACACGCTTAAGCATAACAACTAGCTTATTGGCTATGTTTGGCAAACCTAGCTGAAAAGGTAGCTGAAAGCTGAAAAGTAGCTGAAAACTGAAAAGCTATAAGTTCGAAGCTGAAATCTGAAGAGCTGTTAAGCTTAAAAGTGTTTGATAAAATTAGCTTTTTGATAAACTGATAAATGTAAAAAGACTAAAAAGGACATTTTCATACGGTTTAAATAATTTTAAATTTAAATAGGTTTGTTTGTATATTAAAATATAAAATAATGAAATCAATATATGTAATTAAAATATAAAGTAAGAACATGTATTTGAAAATATATAAAGTAAAAAAAAATGTTTATAATTCATAAGATTAGTTCATATAAAAATTAATGTTCAAACACAAATGTCAAACTGAAATTACAACCAAACATAATGAAAAGAAAATGTCAAAAGAGTTTTAATTGAAAGGGGTAAAAGATGTCATTTATTTAAAATAATAAGGATAAAGATGGAAAAAAGTTAAAAAGCTACTAGCTTATTTTTGAAAAGCTACCCCAAGTAGCGTTTCAAAATAAACTCTTATTTTAAGCTACTAGCTTATTTTGGGAACATTACCAAACAGATCTTATAGCTTATTAGTAGCTTAAAATAAGCTATAAGCTCCTAAATAAGCTCTGCCAAACAGAGTCATTAGCAGCTCTTCAGATTTCAGCTTCGAGCTTATAGCTTTTCAGCTTTCAGTTACTTTTCAGCTTTCAGCTACCTTTTCAGCTATGTTTGTCAAACATAGCCGTTAAGCTAGCTGTTATGCTTAAAAGTGTTTGGTAAAATTAACTTTTTGATAAGCTGATAAATGTAAAAAAGACTAAAAAGGGCACCTTCATACAATTTAAATAGTTTTAAATTTAAATATGTTTGTTTATATATTAAAATATAAAATAATGAAATCAATATTTTAATAAAATATAAAGTAAGAACATATATTTGAAAATATATAAAGTAAAACAAAACGTTTATAATTCATAAGATTAGTTTATACAAAAATTAATGTTCAAACACCAATGTGAAATTGAAATTACAACCAAACATATTAAAGAGAAAATGCCAAAAGGGTTTTAATTAAGAGAGGTAAAGATGTCATTTATTTAAAATTATAAAGATAAAGATGGAAAAAAAAAGTTAAAAAGATACTAGCTTATTTTTGAAAAGCTATCTAAAGTAGCTTTTCAAAATAAGCTCTTATTTTAAGCTAGTAGCTTATTTTGAAAACATTACCAAACAGAGCTTATAGCTTATTAGTAGCTTAAAATAATGTATAAGCTCTGTGAAATAGAGCCAAAGTAGCTTTTCAAAATAAGCTATTATTTTAAGTTACTAGCTTATTTTGAAACATTACCAAACAAAGTTTATTATAGTAGCTTATTAGTAGCTTAAAATAAGTTATATTCTCTTAAATAAACTCTGCCAAACAGAGCCTATAGCTTATTAGTAATTTAAAATAAGATATAAGCTCTTAAATAAACTCTGCCAAACATAGCCTTAGTGGTTTTCATTGTCTGAATTCGAAGCATAGAAAGAAGAAAGAGGGGAAGTAGATGGTTTTTCGTGCTGCATGTCATAATTGTCTCTCATACTTGTCTCTCTAAGAGTGTGTTTGGTTCACAAATGGGAATCGGAATTGGTATGGGTATCAAATACTTGGTAATGGTAATGGACTTTGGTGAAAGTATTTTACATGTTTGGTAGTAGGGTGGAATGTGAATGATTATTAATAGTTGGAGAAGAAATGAGGAAGGAAAATGAAACTCTTATTTAATAATAAAGTTATGAGTTTTTCAATTAATTGGGTATTCTAAACCCATAGTAATATTCTAAAAACCTATCAACCAAACAATAACAATCACTTTGATACCCATATCTTATAACAAAACATGTCAACCAAACACACCCTAAATGTCTTTTCCTTTCGTATATCTTAGTGTTTCAGTAAAATAAGTAATATTACTTATCTTTTACAACTATAAGGTATGATTAGTGTGTTGCTTGGTGGAAGATAATCCTAAATATTAATTGGAATAAGGTCTGAATTGGCCACTAAACGAAACGTGAAAGTGTAATTTGGTCATTGATCGAAAAAAAAAAGTGCAATTAAGCCATTCAACTCTAAATGTATGCAATTTCACCTGATAGCAGGTTAACACTCCATCTAGCAAGTTGCATGTTGACATGGAAAATGACTTGAATTTTTTTTTAAAAAAAATTTTCTTTTCATCTTTTTTTTTTCTTGAAAACCCTTTTCTTGCATAAAATCCGCTGCAATACGCACCTGATCTTTTCCTCTCTTTCTTCCACCATGTACTAGGCAAATTAGGCAAATTAAGCTTCAAACATTCTTAAAAAAAAAGCTTCAATTAGAAATCCCCAAATCAATTTTGAAATTCTCAAATCACGCTTGAAATCCCTATATGGTTCGTTGTTTCGGGGTTTCGTCAGATTTAAGTTTATCAGTTCGTAGTTTCATCAATTTGTAGTTTCAATTTCTTATAGCCCGTTTGGTCCGCTGAAAAATATTTGAAGGGTGTATATATATGTTCATACAAAAGAACTAGGTACTGCAACATATTTCTTTTGCAAATTATAATGATAAGGCGTGCATTGTGAAGAGAGGTAGTTTTAGCACCAAAGTAGTGTTTGATCCATCTTTTACTTAGTTTAGCTCCAAAATAGTGCACTATGGAGGAAATCATGTTTCGTTCTATTTATTAACATCTTAATTATTATATAAAATTACAAATTGAATATATATCTTTAAAAAAACTGAATATATATTGCAGCAGATTTTATGCTAGAAAGGGATTTCAAAAATAAAAAGAAGAAATGAAAAGGAAATTTTAAGAAATGCAAAATTGTCGTCCACATCAACATGCAACTTGCTAGATGAGGTGTTAACCTGCTATTAGGTGAAATTGCATACATTTGGAGTGCTGAGTGGCCTGATTGTACTTTTTTCATTCAGTGGCCAAATTGCACTTTCACGTTTCGTTCAATGGCCAATTTGAATATTTTTCCATATTAATATAAGTGGTTAAGGGTTCAAATCCAACTTTCATTTTTGAACCATTAAATAATTATATAATATTATTATTTTATGCCACCTCAAAAAATTCGTACATAAATTAAATTGAACAAAATACTACTTCGTATAAGATAGGGACCTGACCGGTACTTTGACCACATATATTTCATCTATAGCAGAATTCACTCATAGTCTAGTTTCATTCATGGATTAAAACCTTATCCGGGACCTTCTTTATAGAAAGTAATAGTGATGTCATCAAACGACATTGTATGAGTATATTTTAATTTGTAATATAATATTTCTAAGATTAGAATTAAGGGTGTGTTTGGTTGGTGGGTTTAGGCATAAGGAATGGGTATGAAAATGATTGCTTGTGTTTGGTTGATAGGTTTTGTGAATGCTACTATGGGTTTGGAATACCCCATTAATGACAAAACCCATACCCTTATTAAATAAGGGTTTCATCTCCCTTCCTCCTTTCTTCCCCAACTATTAATAATCATTCTCATTCCACCCAACTTCCAAACATGCTAAATACTTTCACCAAAACCCATTATCATTATCAAGTATTTGATACCCATTCTGATCCCGATTCCCATATGCAAACCAAACGCACCCTAAAATAACTAACGTAATTAAAAAGATTAAAAATATACTTTTTCCATTTAATTATTTATTACCTTAATGAGGCTTTTAATGTGCTGCTCAAGTTGCATTTCGTGACATTAATTAATATTTACTATACTATGGTCCCCAAGAGGAGAAATCAACTTCTTCTCATAAATCCCTATCAAATTAAGAGTGTGTTTGGTTGACATGTTTTGGTATAAGGTATGGGTATCAAAGTGATTGTTATTGTTTGGTTGACAGGTTTTAGAATACTATTATGGGTTTGGAATAACTCATTAATTGAAAAACACATAACCTTATTAAATAAGGGTTTCATTTCTCTTCCTCATTTCTTCCCCAGCTATTAATAATCATTCTCATTCCATCATATTACCAAACATGCAAAATACTTTCACCAAAACCCATTATCCTTACCAAGTATTTGATACCTACACCGATTCCAATTCCAATGTACGAACCAAACAGATCCTAATTCTTCTCTTAAATTTGGAACTAATTTCTCGCATAGACAAATTGTGGCTGGAGTTAAGTCAATCTATTAGGACTAAATATAATTTATATTGATAATGTTAGGTTTACAATGCTATTACGTAGGACCAGAGTTTACTTAGTGCACACCTTTAAATAATAACTATGAATTTCCTTCGTCACACAAAAAGAAATTAAAATCTAAATATCATTTCATGATGATGCTAAACTCGGCTCTTCAACATGCTTTCATACCAATTGTTAGGATCAAGCAGTTACCACTACACCAACATTAGTAACGAAGGCAAAACTTTATTTCATTATATTTCCATAGACCATAACAATCAACACTATATTTCTATGGCTGGACACTACACTTGACTTTCCAAGTTGTCGCCTAACAAGTAGAGATACTTTTGAGTTAGGATCAAATCTCAGAATATTGTGACATAAAATTTGATGTATATCTTCTTCATCATGAACTCCCATAATATATTAGTCAAGTTACGAGGAGTATAGAAAACAAAAAGTTCTTCTAAAGAAACAATGAGAAAATCTTGTATATATATTTTTTAAAAGAGTGGTTAGAGACCACTACCAAGAAAGATACATAAACATCCTGGCAAAGAGAAGAAAGTTATCTTGGGTGGTTGAACTTTTAAGAAAAAGTAGTAGTTAACTTTGTGCAAAAAAGTAGGGATAAAGATTATTTTAGAGTTTTTTTGCATTTTTAGTCCCACGACTATAGTGACACTTGTAGAATTGGTCCACGACTTTCAAACTTTGCAATTTTGGTCCATGACTATTGTTTTTGTTGCAAAAATGGTCCTTCCGGCGCCGGAAAATAAAAATCGGCGAATTTTCCGGTAATTTTTCAATGGAAAAAAAATCGACATATTTTCGATCAATTTCTCGCCGGAAAAAAAATTCCGCTTTCAAGTAGGATTAAAATTGACATTTCTAAAAAATTAATTTAGTTTACTTTTTATTCAAAATTGAAATTTCTAAAAAATTCCCCTTTGTAGCCAGATGTTTAAATTTTTTTTGATCTTGAATTTGTTTTAATAATTTTGAATTTGTACTTAATTGCCTAAAAAGTAAATATAATTTAAATTTAAACGAAAAAGTAAAAATAATTTTGAATTTGTATTTAATTTTACTAAGATTAACTTGGCTACGTATGCTTTTAGAAATGAATTAGATTTAACTTTAATTAGTTTACCAAAATAAAAAATAATTGAATTGACTACATATGTTTTTAGAAATGAATTTGTTTTAACTTAAATTAATTGTTTAGAAATGTCAATTTTAATCCTACTTAAAGGGGATTTTTTTTTTCTGCGAGAAATTGCCGGGAAATATGTCGTTTTTGTTTCCGGCGAAAAATTTCTGGAAAAACCGCCGGTTTTTATTTTCTGGCGCCGGAAGGACCATTTTTACAACAAAAACAGTAGTCATGGACCAAAATTGCAAAGTTTGAAAGTCGTGAACCAATCCTACAAGTGTCACTATAGTCGTGGGACTAAAAATGCAAAAAACTCGATTATTTTACAAATAAACCAGCACATAATATGAAAATGCTGGATTCCGGTAAATTATAGTGTAGATCATGGTTTACACAGTGTTATGTTGATCATAACAAAAAATAAATTTTTAATATATTAAAAATATATTATTTGTATAATGAAGGTACATTATTTGATAATATGGTTTACACAACTGTGTGGACCATGATCCACACAATAATGATTGCTTTATTCCCTCCTAATATTTTCCTTCAATAATTTACCTCATGATGTGACTTTTATTTATTGGGTGTCCATAAATGAGTTGACCCTCAACTAATTAAGGGTGTGTTTAGAAACCCAGAAAATGATTTCCGGAAATCATTTTCTGGGTTTATGGTGTTTGGGAAGGAAGTGAAAAATATGGTCAATGGAAATCATCTTATTGGTCAATGGAAAACGAGCTAGTTTTTACAGAAAATGACTTCCCCTTTTTTATGAGGGAAGTCATTTTCCGGAGCCCTTGCTTTGACAACTCGATGCTTCTTCCTCTTCTTTGCCTCCCAACTGCTTCTTCATATTCATGTTTTTTCCATCTTCTTATCATCTTTCTTTTTCTTTTTCTTTTTGTTTCTTCAGTTGTAATTTATTTTCGGATCTGTGAATATTTTTCAGAGTAGAAAAACTGATCGATGTCAAACCAATCCGGCCTACTGGAACCGGTCGACTAGTTTCGAGAATGAAGTAATTATTTTTCATGTATTTTTTTTAAATTTTTTTCATTTTCCTACTTACTGGAAAATGAAATAAACACACAAAGTCAATTTTCTACTCTGCAGCCAAACACAAGAAATGAAAATGTTTTTTAAAAAATGACTCATTTTTTAGAAATCATTTTCCACCTTTCCAAACACACCCTACAAAGAAAAATTACTAATTAAATACTGACACGTAATAAGTGATGAATTAGAAGGTAAAAATAGTAAGGGTATATAACATTACTAATCTGTAAAATAGTTACTCAACAAAACTATTGACCTTCTTTCAAAAAAGAAGAAAAAAACAAAAAACAAAACAAAACTATTGACCTATGAATGAGCAGCAAGTGACAAATTAAATTAATGGAATTTTTGAATATGGAGATGAAAAATATACTTTATCGAAGTATAAATAGATACTGTTTCAAAGCTTAGAAAGGTTGACAATGATATGAAACCAAAAACGATCTTGACAATATACAACCAAGCAGCTGTTAAGCTCTAATATAGCAAAGCCCAAAATGCTTTAAGGGTGAGCTTGGTTCGCACTGAAATCAAATACTTGGTAATGGTAATGGGTTTTGGTGGAATTAGTTTGTATGTTTGGTAGTTGGGTGAAATTGGAATGATTATCATTATTGATGTTTGGTTTTTATAATCCTATAATGGGAATAAAGGTTTTAAAAGTACAAAAACAAAAAATCAAGGATATTGATCCTAATATAATAAAATTCAAAGACTGTAAATGTGAAAACTTGAATTGTATATATATCAAAATTCGAAGTGTATCGGTTACAATGAAGTATGTATCAAACGAGAAGGGGTAAAATGTCTAGGATATAAGAAGTCCTCTGAGTATGCCGAATTGGAAGTGTGCCGAATTGATAAAGGGCCTCCGGAGTTAAGTAGTTTGTTCTTCAATGGAGACCTTATGTGTAGCTTGATCTTCAACGAAGGACTTTCGGTACTCAAATGGCGTGTTCCTCAGTGCAAATATACTGCGGGCGTGTTCCAAATGATATCCTAGCGAGATTTCCGCAGAGTTTCGATATGTATATCTTCATAGCTCCCTTTCTTCTAAAATGAAACCACTATTTATAGTGGTGTGTGTAAGAAAAATCTTTATGGATAATTTTTAATTTAATTTAATTATTTGAATTAAATATAAGGAATGTATTGGGATACCATCACGATATCAAATTATCTAAATTTCTTCAAAATTATATAATCCACATATAATTTTGATAGGTCAAAATCAAGTTAAAGCTGCTAATTAGGCATCCCAATTACTGCAAACAACTTGGTCCAACTCAATTAAATATTTCATCAACATGGGCTGAGCAATCCATCATCCAATTACTCTTACTTAAGTAATTATATCAACTAAATATTTATTGGGCCCATTTAATCAACCAAAATAAATAAATATTAGTCCAATTAACGAAATTAAAGCCATTAATTATCAACCAAGATCCAATAACACACTAACTAGCCCATTTAAATTTTCAATGCTAACATGAACAAAAAAATAAAAAAATAAAAACAAAAATCTAAAAGTAATAATCTAAACTTAAAAGTTAGACTACCAATAAAATGAAATGACGTACATTTTTTAATTAGGGAATGAGATTTTTAATTAAAGAGATAATCGAATCCTATAGTTGTGTTTTAAAAAGTTGTCAATCAAAAACTAATTATTGATAGTGTGTAAATCCATGAAGTCATGAACCAACCACACCCTAAGTATAGACGGACGGTTGAGAGAGGTGGGTGGGTGGGTGAGCCAGGAACAGGGAATATCAACTATAAAGTTGTGGACGAATGCAACCATTTAGTTTATAGAAAACCTTTTAGGGTTGACTAAGTTAATTTATCAACAATATACCTAAGGTTATGTTGAAATTTTATTAAGTGGATAGTCAAAAATACTTTTAGGGGGCATTTTGTTCATAGAATGTTATATAACATTCGTTTGGTTTAAAACTGAGGTATATGTAATATTAATCTGGTTGGTTGAAAATTTATGTTTCTTTTTGTGTGATGATGTCTATTCACTCCGGGAGGCACATGGGTAATCATCACTTATGGGAATCGAACCCGGGTTCTCCCGTAATTATTCGGCCTTACAAAGAGAGCTTACTTAGCTTGCCACTTGAGCTACCCAATTGAATTTTTTTTACTTAAATATTGTTAATTAACATATTTTTATGTATTTGAATAAATTTCAAAACAAAAATAAATAAGTCAATGGTAAAATATAGAAGTTAATGATTTAAAATTAATTAACTAAGAGTTTGAACAATAATTAACTAAGCCAATGGATTAAAATGACAAAATTAGCAATAAGACAAGAGAATGTGAGAATACCTAGGGGGTATTTGGTTCACGGAGTCTTGGATTTTTCCAAGAGGAAGGTAATGTGAGATTTTGAGAATGTAAGATTACCTTATGTGTTTGGTTTGGATTGTGGAATATAATATTATCTTTTTTGTTTAAGGGTTATATACATTTTAGGTTATATAAATCAATTTACTATAATGTACTAAAAAATACACACACACGCACACATATGCGTGTGTATTTATTTATTTATATGTATGAATGTATATAAATACTTTAATATTATATATATATATATATATATATATATATATATATATATATATATATACATAAATAAACACACATTTATATTTGATTATATGAACATATTTTATTATTATTATTATTATTATTATATAAAGATTGGTTAATAAGGGCAAAGTTGAAATAATTCAAGGTAATCTAAGATTACCTAAGAAAATAGAGGTAATCACATTACCTTGAAACATAACTGTCACATCAGTTTTGAGATAATATAACATTACGAGGTAATCTCATAACTTGAACCAAATAAAGTAATATAACATTACCGGACTCAGATTACCTGAACCAAACGCCCTACACGGCTGGAAATCTTACTATTTCCGTCCAACAATAATGTTAGTTGGTAATTTGTAAAAATCATTTTTCGTAGGAAATAGGAATGAACGGAAAATTGGACTAAATTTTTGTCCAATAATTGCGCGTTGGACGGAGGTTCTGTGTAGGATTTCCGTTGCGCCGTTACGCGTTGAACGAAAAACTGAATTGACTAGTTGGTGAAATGCAAAATGGTAGATATTATTATATACTGTCCAACATTATTGTTGGACAAAAATTGGAACATTTAAGTCTCCACTTGCTTATTTTCATTTTTTCACCTTGGGCAGTAAGAATGCCCATTTCACAAAATTATGCTCAAAACGCCAAAAATCTTTAGACGATACCCTGATGTTGCACACTTAATAAAAAAAATACTCTTCCCTGTAGTCAATCCCGTCACAAACTCCCCTTCTCCGTCGCTCATCTTACTGAAGCACAAAGAGTAGTCAACAATTGCCTCCACTGAGGCTTGAACCCACTCCCATCATCCATGTGGGAGTGTTAATTGGAACACCGGGTGCCACTAGACCACAAAGTCTTTGGCATATTATTATGAGTTAAAAGAAGAAAAGTGTGAGAATGGCCTTAGGTATTACTCAGTTTTCTTGCGGGCTTTGGATTTTGGAAGAATTCCTTCCCAATATTTCGAATGGTAGAATAATAGTTTTCTATGTACCTGTTATTTAGGAAAAAATTAAACAAGATTGCTTAGAGGATTCAAGTTCCCTGCCGGGCATGTAGTCAAAGATTCAGTTGTTATACCGTGAACCATGGTCATGACTAATATTAAAGTTGCGTTGAACTAATACTGCAGTTGTGTTGAAAGTGGAAACTGCAGTTGCGCGAAACATAGGCTGTTTCATTTGTCTGGAACTGCAGTTGTGTTGAATTGATACTGCAGTTGTGTTGAACTGATACTGCAATTGCGTTGAAAGAGAACTGCAGTTGTGCAGAACGGATACCATTTCATCCATATGTTTTCATTAATCAAAACGACATCGTTTTGATGTCGCGGTCCACAGTATAATTTGCGTCAAAGATTTACAACCTAGAGGAATATCAACTAGTTCCCAACCGGCAGGCCAAGCCCTAGGCAAGAGCAGGTTGGGCCCTCACCCAGGGTCATGCTTGGAGAGCCCAACCCACCACACCTCCTTTTATACGCAGATTATATATTTATTTATAAGTCATTAATATATACGTGGTTTACTACCGGTCGTTATACTGTGGACCATGGGTCATGTTTGATACTGCAATTGTGTTGAACTGATACTGCAGTTGTGTTGAAAGGATACTGCAGTTGTGTTGAAAGGATACTGCAGTTGCACGGAACAGAGTCCGTGTCATCCATCTGAAACTATAGTTGTGTTGAACGGATAATGCAGTTGTGTTGAAAAGATACTGCAGTCGTGTTGAACGGATACTACAGTCGTGTTGAACGGATGAATGACCTCTGTTCCGTGCAACTGCAATTTCCTTTTAACACAACTGCAGTATCCGTTCAACACAACTGCAGTATCAGCTATGATCATGGTCCACAATCAGGGCCGGCGCACAGGGCCCCCAATTTTTTGGGGTCCCCGGCCTATTTCATAAAAAAAAAGAAATTAATTGATATATAGTAGTTCGTATATAACTGGAATTGCAAAAGAAGTCTGCAACAAATCAAATCCTACAAATATTAACATATCATATTAGGAATCTTTTTCCTTTATGTTTATGGAATTCTATGTACTTATATATACATTATATAAATAGTATTAGGCATATTTTTTCCTCAGTTTCCTTCTGCAATTCTGCGCCATTAGTCCATTACTCCCATTAGATAACTCTTTTCCTTCAACTTATGTATTTATATTATATATATATATATATATATATATATATATATATATATATATATATATATATATATATATATATATATATATATATATATATATATATATATATATATATATATATATATATATATATTAGATTATTGTTATTGTTTAAGTATTAATTGTCATATTGTAATCCATATATAATAATGTAGGCACGTTCTGAAGGTGGTCCTGAAGGTGATAGTGTCAAGTTTCGTCTTGAAGGATCGGGAGTCGGTTATTTAGCATGCCGTGTTCCAACACTTTTGGGGCCTAAATTCATAAGAACCGATAACCCTGCAATTATTGAGGGTCCCCTTGAAGGACTTCGTATCTCTGTCAGTAGCACAACCACTGATCGTTGGGTTGAATTCAAAGATGAATATAATTATAGTAAGTCTGCGTTTACAGGCTATAAAATTGACTTTAAGGTCCCAAGAATAACTGGAGAAAGATTAGAGGTGTATGCAGAATTCACGCCTTCAGAGTTGACACTTTGTCTATTTGAAATACAAAGAAACCGAGATGGGGAATGGCGTTTCTTTCCATCCACAAGGGGCTGGTTGCCATCTGCATGGGGCTACCTGCAGCAAGGTGATGATGAACCAACAACATCACATAGGGAGAAGCGTCTTAAATTGCTGCAAGTTGATGAACCAACAACATCACATAGGGAGAATCGTCCTAAATTACTGCGTGTTGAAAATTTATCTACTAGTATAACGCGCGGTTTCAGACCTAAGGAGTATTGTTGTTGGCTGGAGGAAGGTAAAAGGCCCAATCTAGCACTTGGTGGCAAAAGGATTGTTGGGCAGAGGCCTAGCAGACCAAGTGAAGTTAAGTCCAGCATCCTGACTGCTAACTAGCAATAGACGTGGCTAGGGCATTTGGCATGGTGGTAAGCGGTTTGATCCTAAAAATTGTGGAGTTGTACGTATATATATACATATTTTTTAAAGTTGGTAATAATATTATTAATTTATTGATGATTGATCAGATATTTTCTAATATATGTATCTTTTGATTT
>NC_044926.1:10127313-10160743 GCF_003576645.1 Ipomoea triloba | reverse complement strand
TATATATATATATATATATATATATATATATATATATATATATATATATATATATATATATATATATATATATATATATATATATATATATATATATATATATATATATATATATTAGATTATTAGCTTGATTCCAATAACATTAAGCATTAGTCATTACCGAAATTGTTGCTTAATGCTTATTTACAAAAATCTCACAAATAAATTAACTACCGACAGATCACATACGAGTGAGACGACAGACTCAGTTCGATAGGATTGAAGAATTCTTCTTGATCGTACAAAGTCACAAATTTTCATGTTTTTCAATTCTCTTAACAGGTAATTAAAATTACTAAATATTTCACAATTTTTGTTTATTGTTTTATTTACCTGACTTAATAATTCTTATTTCAGAATAATATATTCAAGAATTTGTTTCTTGATTAATTATTTGTTCATAGAGTTTCTAAATAAATTTTTATTTTTTTCTTTACGGTTTTATAATTATCTCTTCTAGAAAATATTCGTCTGGGTTTGAAAAGCGTAAAAAGAAAACAAGAATTGAGCAACTAATTCAATATCAAAAGGGAGCTCTTGAAAAATTCATTACAAAAGAAACTCAAATAGATGTGCAAAAAGATGATGCTAAAGAAAAATCGTTAGATACTAATCATCATATAGAAGGTTAAGATGATTGTGAGATTGTGATAGTGTGCACAACGATGATAGGTATCATATCCAAGAAATTGGGATGTCCTTAATTCCAGATTAATAGATATTCTTGTGAAAGGGGCCCAATTTAAAATATTGCACAGGACCCCATTTTTTATTGGAACGACCCTGTCCACAATATAATTTGCGGTTTACTACAAGTTACAATTGTTTAGTTGGTACAGTACGCGCTTGTTATACTAAAAGTTCTGGGGTCGTAACTCTTTGACTATATGCCCTGCTTGGAAGGGGTAACCGCATAATTAATAGGTATTATATATGTCTACCTATATGTATTTTCATATAATTAAGTATTATGTCTATCTTTTAGTTAAAGATGAAGTAGTTGTTGTTATACTAAAAATCGTAAGATCAAAACTCTTTGACTTTATGCTCAATAAATTCTTACACATTGAGAAATAAATATTTGATTTGTAAGATTTATTTATACTTTTGAAATCGATTTATAGTTGACTAATTTAATACTTATATTTACAACTAGTTTTTATATGCGACTGTAATTTATAGGCTAGTTTTTATTATGTGTTATCGTATTTAAATTATTTTAGAAAAATTGAAAACTGATCTAGCTAAAAAATTTCAAGTTGATATAGCTAAAATTAAGAAAATGTATTTATAAATATAATATCAAAATAGGAGATGCGTAATTTATAATGTGTTTTATATTCGAATCATTTTATCTAATTAATTATTTTTCATATTTTATTATAAATATTTTACCGCGTTTTGAAATATTTAGATTTCTCGTCTCCAATCAAGAAGATTTTTAACTTTGTTTATGTTTTTTGTTTATAAATTTGTATAAATAATTAATTTATTATTTACTATAATAACAATGTTATTCTTTGCATTGTAAGTTTAGTTGATTTTAAATTTTTTATTTGCTTTTATAATTTTTTATTTATGGAACTGATGCGGTTATTGATTATTTTACATTTAAAAAAATACTTAATTTTTTTAAAATATGTTAATTCGGCAAATTATGCTGTGGACCCAGGTCCACCTTGCAAGGTGGGCCTGGGTCCAAAACTACATCTTTTTTTTTTTTAAATTTAAATTAGTAAACATATTGCTGAATATAGAGTTGTCTAAAAATGTGTAAATGTAGAGGTTTCAAAGTGTAAATGTAGAGTATAAAAATCGTGAATGTAGATTTATGATTGTGTGGATGTAGAGTTGTCCAGAAATGTGTGAATGTGGGGGTTTCAAATTGTGAATATGAAGTATAGAAATCGTGAATGTAGAGTTATGCATGTGTGAATCTGTAATAGAGTTAAGAAGTTCTAGCAACTTGTAGCCCTGTAATGTGTAAATGTGGAGTTCTCAAGTTGTGAATGTGGAGTATAGGACCTGTGAATATAGAGTTTTGAATGTGTGAATGTGGAGTTTACAAATTGTGAATGTAGAGTATAGTGTATGTGAATGTAGAGTATAGTTACTAAACATATAATCCTATAATGTGTGAATGTGGAGTTTACAAATTGTGAATGTAGAGTATAGTGTATGTGAATGTAGACCTAGGTCCACCTTGCAAGGTGGACCTGGGTCCACGGCATAACTCATGTAGGGCCTTTTTTTTTTTCTTTTTTATTTTTTTTGACATGCCTTGGGCCTATATAAAATGATAGGACTGGGCTTGGTTCCCAAGTATGATTTTGTAGAATAACATAATCAACTACTTCACTTTTAATAGCATCTTTTCACATTGATCATTCAGTAGCGTGATGCATCTTGGCTCAGGCTTGGGTTCATTTGCAAACCCATCTTATCTATAAATAAGTTAGAGTACTCGGCATACTAGCTAGGTCCCTCATTAAACCTACATGGAAATGCTTCTTCAAAGAACGAAGCATTTCTCGATTCATTTATTGTGTTTGTATGTATATCTAGATTATGATATTCATATACACTTAGAAATTAATGATAGACACTATTATTATGTGCATAGTGAATAAAAATATAGTATATATATCATTTGAAGACCTATTTTTTATTTTCTATAGTGTTGGCACCACTACTTTTGCAAGACAACACACACTTTCAAATATTGATAGGAAGATCTCTTAGACTCTTACCTTTTCACAATTCAAAAAAAAAAAAAAATCTTATTTTTAGTATTACCTTGCAAAGGGAATAGTCATTCCTAGGGAGCTTTGGTATTAGCTATTCCCATACTCTTGGGAATAGCTTTTATATTACAAATATCAAAAATACCTTTTACACATTATTTAATATTTATATTTAATAAATATAATGTATTATATAAATGTATATATTTAATTAATCATCATTTTTATTTATCAATAAATATATTTAAATAAGGTATATATATGTACATACATATACTTATACATACACACACAAAAACATATATATATATATATATATATATATATATATATATATATATATATATATATATATATATATATATAATACCAAGAATTATTATCATGCACAATATTTTGTATTTAATTACATGTAAAGTAGCAGTTTTAATCCACGACTAACAAATTGCATCTTAAATTTTTAAATTATTGAAGAACATCTTAGTCATTTTTTATTTATATCAATTTGTATTAATTAATCTCTGAGGTATTTTTTGTCATTGAAGTGCAGCTAAAATTTCAAAATGGTTTTGGTTTCCATTTTTCAATGGACTAAATATTACTAGTTGAATAATAAATATTATGAATTTAATTACTTTGTTATTTTCATGTCAATTAGTTAGAATGGGTCTTCAATATATAAACACTTTCAATTTATATGTCATTTCAATTTTCTTGAAATATAAAAACAAACATCGGTACTACCGTACATACTATCAATTGCATTTTCAATTTTTCATTTACAACAAGAAATCTCAAAAAAAACAAGCATATTAGATCAACAACAGACATAAAAACTAATATAAAACAATTTACTTTAAAAAAAAGTTGATATGAATATACATATTATAATTCACAAATCAATGTCTATCATTAAAATCCATTTTTCATAAATGTTCTTCACGTACTATAAGAAAAAAAAATTGCAAATAAGATATATTGGTCTTATATATATTGCACTATTGTAGAATATATGCAACCAAACATATAAATATCACCATAGATTGATTATTTAGAAAGATAGATTCATTTTCTATCGAGCAAATTGACATAACCTTAAAACTAAATACAAGTAGAAATATGTTTATAAATCTTAGAAAATTAGCAATTCTTCATTATGAATAAAGAGAATTGCTATATATGAAGATTTAGTGGAGGGAATTTGAGAAAACTCTATAAAATGATCAATATTTCTTCAATAATTTAAAAATGTAAAGTACCATAGTAATTTTAATAGAATCTTTAGTGGTGGAATAAAACTGTTATTTTACACATAATTTAGACGAAAATTTGTATAGGATAATAATTCATCATGAACTGAGTTTACAATATATGTACAATTAATGGACTAAAAATCGCCATTTTCCCTAACATATTATGAGAACATCAAAATTAATTTTCAAAAGTTGATCTCAATTAAAAGAAATCTTACTATAATATACTAATTAATAATATTTAAATTCTTCTCCTTTATTTGATGGAAGTAGAAAACTGAAGAGAGAAAGTACAGAACCATAGCTTAGGCTTTTCACATTTTGCTCCTTTTCATCACTCAAAGCTTGTGAGCATAGCCACAGCGTAATCAAGCTAAGGGAGCAAATTTATTTAGAGCACTTACAGGTATACTCATATAGGTATCTTTAATTATATTACTAGTTATATATCAGCACAGAAGAACAGGCTTATATGGCTGCTGGGAGAGGGAGAAATATCCCCGGAGTAGTAGTGATGTTAATCGTATTCCGATTTCCGGAAATAGCAGTAGCATTAATGGGAGCCCCCAGAAAGGGTGTTGTTGGGTTCACCGGAAAACTTCCAGAGCAGATTTGTGACAGCGCTCTAAGGTAGCAAAACTTCTTCAGACGAATCGCCAATGAGCGGAGAGGGTTTGCGAAGAATATGGGGACCTTTATAGGGATGGAAACATTTATCGTTCCATCGGGTGTGGTATTGAAGGCCCCCAGAGAACCGTGTAAAGGGCGGCATATCAATTTAACGGTGGAGTTCGCCACTGGGGGTGGTCCTGTGGAGTTGCCGCAAAGCAGGACGCCTGTCACGTTTAGTATGATTTGTCCGAACGGCCGCCTCAGCCTCAATTCCTGGGCTGTTGATGGCGGCGGAGTTACTGCCATGATAGCAATGCATACAAACACAAAAAGGGTCGCGGAGGAATAGCCCATTATGCTTTTATTTTTTTTCTAAATATATTTAAAGGATGGTTGATTCTTTGTGTTGGTGTGTTCTCAATGGTTGGGAGTTGGGACTAAACTCTATTTATACAGGTTTTTTTTTTTCTTTTACTTATTATTAAAATTATATTATTTATTGAGAAAATGATACTCTTTTTTTTTTTTCTTGAATTATTCATGAATCCACAACAATAATTTTCTCACATTTTATTTTATATTAAATGGAAAATAAGTATTTCATTTATTTATCTTTTTCAACAAAGTATTGCTTATATATGAGAATCATAATAAATGTGAAAAAGAACAACGTCATTTGGTGTCTGTATTTTTCGCATTTATTCTAATTTTCACATATAAGCAATATTTGCTATAGAAGAAAGATACATGAAATACTCATTTTAAAATAAAATTTTCAATTTAATATTAAAGGAGGAAATCGCCACTTTTAAAATAATTGAGAGGGCTAGCATAGATATATGATGTGTCATTTTTACGGAATAAGCATATAATTTACGGAAAATGTGTCATTTTTCCTTATTTATTTATTACTTTTAATTATTGTTTTTTTTTATGTGAATGTTCAAGTTGAATTTTGTGCAAGTGTTTCATGACATTAATTAATATTTAATATATTAAGGTTCCCAACTAGAAGTCACCATCAAATTATATCTAAGCACCCAAGTTCAATGTATTAATACTTATTATATTAAGGAAAAACGTTGAAATTGACCATAGCACTAAATATATACATGCAATCGGATCATTAAATTAAAAAAAAAATACAATTAAATCCTTCAAGTAGTCAAATCTATTCAATTATACCAAATAGCAGGTTAATACCTTCCTCAACAGGTTACCATGTCACGTGGCGCCTACGTGGATATTAAATTAAACATATTTTTAATTATATTTTTAAAATATGTTTTTAAATTAAAAATTATTACTTTTATTATTAGATCCAACATCTTGACCTTCAGGAACTCCCGACACATTTTCTGGAACATCCATCCATTGATATTTTGGTTTGTTGGGCGTCGACCGGCTTGGCGAGTTTAGTCCCTACTTGATTTGAAACGTGGCACTGTGGCTTACCATGGAGGGATGCGGTTAAATGAATAATGTCCACCTACTTATCATCAATTGGTTTTAAGTAGGATATGACAACCAGATAGCCAAAAAACTATGTGGTTAAGCGTGCTTGATTTACAATAGTTACAGGATGGGTAACCCGCTGGGAAGTAGACATAGTGCAACACTGAAATCCATCAATTGGTGTCAAATCGATGGCGAGGCGAGGCGAAAGCTGAGTCTAGTCTCTTTGCGATGTGGTTATGTGGTTATGTGGTTACATGGTTAATGTCCATCTACTTATCACCAATTGACTTTAAGTAAGATATAGCAACCAGATAGTCAAAGAAATCCGTGATTAAACATGCTTGACTTACAAGTCAACTTCTTTTGGAGTAAAACCTTGGACCACTTTATCTACAACTTTAGTCTTTCCCTTATTGACCTCCTTGGTAGCCAACTTCTGCATGTAGACTTCATCAATATATTGAAGTCCTGTTGCTTTAGAATATAATCTGTTCCAAGCCCTACCAAGGCAAGAGATGCCTTTAGCATGCAATTGTTGTAAAATTGTTGATTCCCCAATTTTGCCACATCTTTACTATCATAAGATCTGTTGGGAAAAACCATTCAACAATGAAGGCTTACCATACACTTGTCTAGTTCCCCTTCACTTGTGGGATTTGCACTTTGTTTTGTGGTTGGTGCAAGGGGGGTTGTTATATTATTTACTATATATAGCAACCCCTTCCCCATTTGAAAAACACACAAAGCTTTCTTCCACTCTTCTTCTTTTGTGGCCTTTACAGTCTGAGCACAATATCAAAATCTGTGTAGCCAGTCGAGAGCGTCCCGGATCATCACCGGAAATTAAACACTTTTAAGACAATGTTTTATAACACAGCACATACTTTTCTGCGCCCTGATTTCTTCTTGTCTCCTAAAAGTTGCCAGCATCCATTGACATTGCGTACATCTTTTACAACAGTTAAAGGCGTTTTAATTCCGCAACAGTCAACCTTTAGAATCGATAGCTCCTTCTGTCATACCCGATCTATCTAAGATCGCTGCCCTAGATGGGAAAAACTCCGAAAGGTGGGGCTCAAATGCTTATTCTTTTCCAACAACTGAAGTTGGTCTATATGCTGTTTTCCAATCCACCCAAACCCACTACACTAGTGTTCCCTTTTATTGGTCAAGAATCAAGGGAAGTAAGCCCCGAACTAGATTACAATGACAAGCATGGGGTACATGTAACCCCGATGCAATTTGGAGATGATAACATTGCAGCCAGAGGATACCTTCTGTCACAGATGAATGACAAGCTCTTTGACATTTATGTCAAACAAGACTCGGTAAAGATCATTTGGAAAACACTATCAGAAAAATATGGTGCAAATGATGCTGAAAGTCAAAGTGTCAGAAATAACAGGAACAAAAGGAGTGGAAAAATCAAGAAACTCAAAGGAGTCTTCTTCATGTGCGGTAAGCAAGGACACCGAGCGTTTCAATGCTATTACCGCAAGGGCAAAACTAGTGGAGGACAAAGTTTAACCAAGTTGAACCACATATCAATTTGTCAAGAGCAAGATGAGTATAACATTCCCATAAATAGTAGTTATTTTTTAATAACTCGTATTTGCTCTAGTTTCTAAGAGCTCGCATAAAATGAGATATTATTAGTACAATAGTACTAAATGTTAGTTGAGTTGTCTAAATCTTTGAATACATGTTCGTACTTATTAGTGTGGTGATAGCATGGAAAAGTCATCATTCTTGAATACTCTGTCTAGGAAGGTGGTTTTTAAGTAAACTTTTGTTTCACCAGTCGACCTGGGAGTATCTAAGAAGTAGGGGTTGATCATGCAGGCTAGTGAAGCGCTACTTGATCCTCACCTGAGATGAGGTTGACTTTAATATGTTATTGAACAGTCAAAGCCTTGCAATAGATTTTGTTTAAGTAATGCAATAATAGTGTTGATTTAAATTGCTATTTTATAAGTGGGAATTTCTTTTGAGAATAAATATGAAATTTGTATTATTTGCATTACATCAAGACTATATATGAGTTATGTAGTGAAGGAAAAATTGTGAAGTTGAAATTTACTTTGAATGCTAAAGTTATAGATGCTAAATTTCAACTTGTTGAAATTTATGCAAATAAATCTTTCTCTATAATACATGCTAGTTTGGATCTTTGAGTATGAGATCCAATTTTTCTAAAGAAAGTATGTGAAACTTATGATTTTGATGTACAATCTGAAGCAACGTGCAACGGATATTGTCTCTGTGACGTGCTGACAATGAGTATTTATACATATTATTTAAATTCTTAATTGAATCTTTTATAGATCTGCGAAGAGTCCTATCTAAAGGAAAACCTTAGTGGCTTAAGACAACCTATTTTGTTGAAATATATTCCACTATTAAGTATGTATTAACCAAGAGCGTAGTTGCTATAAAGTCTACATGGCACAGTATGTTATGGGTAAGAAAACATATATTTTGAGAAAAATATTTGTATGTGTTGCATTGTGGGGGTAATTAACTCCGTACATTTCTTGTTTAGAAGACTATTTGTGGTACCTAGAATGATGAAAAATGTTTCATGTTAATCATGAAAATTTCAAAGGAATTACTTGTGAGTAAATAAAGTACATGTCAAAGTGTACGTAACTTTGATCGAGAGTATCAACTTACATTAAAAGAAAAGACTAATTATGAGGTTAGTAGCTGAATTATTGATGGGATGACTTAAAAACCCAAGAGGTGATGAACTTGTAGTGGATTCCACTTTTGTAGTCAAACGAAGCCATGAAAAGAATCACAAAGTAGTACACAAATTGGTTATTCCTATGATGTATGTACTGGTGAGGTTGAGCTACAGCTCTTAATGAATTTATAACCCTATGAGATGGGTGGTCCTATTGAGATGGACTTAATGTATTCACTGCTTAATAATTGAGAGGGTGGGCTTAAAATGCTCTTAATAATTTCATACCCTAATTTGGGTATAGTCTATATTGAGATAAACCTTACGAAATCACCTACTTGAGAGAAAAAGTGTTAACAGCCTTGTATGAAAGATAATGGGCTATCTTTCTAGAGCACTCATGAGCATCCGAGGTTTAGTGATCAGTGGATATGTGTTCACAATGTGTGATGTGTCCACTAAATCAATCTTGCATAGTTTAATCAACTACTGAAGAAAAATTCATAGCACTTAGTCTACTAAGACAAGAAGCTGAGTGGTTAAGAAATATGTTAGTAGATGTGCAGTTGTGGCGGTGTTCCACAACTTTAGTACCTATGCATTGTAATTCACAAACTGCCATTTGTGTTGGAGGAGAAACAAAAAGAGTCTGAAATGGGAAGAATAGACACATAAGGGTTAGACATGAGTTTGTACGATAGTTAATTGTTAACAGAGTTAAATTCTATACTGAGATATGGATAGACTTGACGGGTTTTGAAAGTCTACATTGAGGTAGACATGACAGAAATTAGTGAAAGTTGATGTGTGCATTAGAATTCAAAATTTCTCTGACCAGTAAGTTCAAGATTTATATCACACTTGGGAAGAAAGTTACTCAATGTCAGTACATGTTAGTTCAAGATTTCATTCACTAACATTAAGGTCAACTTTGTGAGTTGCTCAAACATGCCTTTATCGAGCCTTCCTTTTGAATGGGTGGGGGATTGTTGGGAAAAACTATACAACAATGAAGGCTTACCATACACTTGTCTGGTTTCCCTTCATTCATGTGATTTGCACTTTGTTTTGTGGCTGGTGCAAGGGGGGTTGTTATATTATTTACTATATATAGCAACCCCTTCCCCATTTGGAAAACACACAGAGCTTTCTTCCACTCTCCTTCTTTTGTGGCCTTTATAGTCTGAGCACAATATGTAAATTTGTGTAGCCAGTCGAGAGCGCTCCAGACTGGCACCGAAAAGTAGACACTTTTAAGGCAGTGTTTTATAACACTGCACATACTTTCTTGCGCCCTGATTTCTTCTTGTTTCTTAAAAGTTGACAGCCTCCGTTGATGTTGTGTACATCTTTTACAACAAGATATGCCAACAAAGCTTCATCAACTTGAGAAAAAGTGGAGGACCAGAAAAACCAATAGACGAGAAACCAAAGAAAGGGCAAGACGGTGTTCGAGAGGTTTTCGAGAGGTTGGGAAAAGGTGGAGAAAACTGTGCTCTAGGAGCGAAGGTGAGAAAGGGTAAAAAAAACTTTATGGGGAAAGGGTTTGGGGAATTTATAGATATAGTAAAGTCATCGGATGGAAACATGTGTCGCGCATCCGAGTGGCGGTAGAACCAAAAGACAGGTAACATGATGGTTGGCTTATCAAGGAAGCTAAAGGGAGTTCGAAATTCAAAATGGGCACGTACGGGAAGGCGACGGGGCGCAATGATTAAGGGTATTTAATTTGGTGACTAGTAACTGAAAAAGCTAATCGTTGGGAGAGCTAACAAGTTGGTGTGGTTAGACTGGATTTGAGGCAGGTTGGTGGTAAGAGAAAGTAGTCGGCGCTCAATTTAGTCCAAATGAGGTTTGAGGTAGGCTGGAGGACTAAAAAGGTAGTCGGCACTTAGTTTTATCATGCTTCCTTAAAATAGGAACCCGAAGGAAAAATCTATTAGGCAATGGAAGTAGGCTAGTTGTAAGAAAGGGGAGTAGGCATTTAGACTTACTCGCCTCCTTGAAAAAAAAGTCAACAACGAAGTTGTATGCGCTTCATGTAGGATGATTAGCAACACCATGACTACTTTCCCGTGCCACCATCAATGTGAGTTGTAGGAAAGTGAGGGACTAGTGATGGATACCTAGCCCCGGGTACCCAGTCGACATTGGTAGGTAGTCAGGCCCAAGAAGTGGTTAGCACGCCGGTGGGCGGCTACGAAGCAAGAATCCATATTGACACCTTAGAGATACTAGGAGATTTGTTACCATATTTCCCACCCCTAGTTACCCTTCTCAATTTAGGATTGGAAATCTTGTTCTCAAAGAAATGAATCCAAAACACAATTTAGAAAGGTTACCTAAGTTAAATTTGTAAACATTTTTCTTTCATTTCTTCGGGCTAGCAGCCTATGTATAAATACATACCCCTTTACTGTAAGGGGTTCTTGACTACTACTTTCTAAGAAGAGGATTCAACTTCTACTTTCTAGCATGAAGGGGGGATCGAAGGAAGAGAGATCAAAATTGCACATGTACAAAACTACCTACAAAGATAGTCGCTTTTGGCTTGACACCCTTAAAAAAGGTGCGTAGTTTTCACCTTTCAATTTCCAAGATAAAAATATCATGTCCTATTTAATTTATTTTTCCCTCTCAATTATTCGCAATTTATCATCCGACTGGTTATGTTGGCCCTCCGACTGACTATTCCCATGTACTCATAAAACCAACATGATTATTATTATTATTATTATTATTATTATTATTAAGAAGGTATTGCATCTAGATGTAATCAAATATAGAGCTCGGATAGATTGGACACGTACTGCAACAATTTCCTTATTTGTTTTGTAATAATGTAACCACATAAAAATTGTTGACTTCTCTTCTTTAGTTCTTCATGACCAATATATAATAGCACAAGTTGAAACTTGACATCACCAATAATTTAAAGAGAATAATTGAAGTGATAAATTTTAGTTATTCGGCCGGGACCAATGTATAACAGAACAAGTTAAAATTTGACATCAACAATAATTTAGAGAGAATAATTTAAGTAATAAATAAGGGAAAATTTTCCTGCAAACAAGGTAGTACGGTTCTGCATTTTGTTGTGTTGATTGTTGGTGAACTGTGCATTAATGCGCTTAGTGCATTGTATCTTAGGATTGTTCATATATTTGTAATTTTAGGAGGAAGGTGCATCGCAGGCTATTGAGCTGTGCATTGGGGGTGCTAGGTGTAGTGCATCGTAAAACTGTGAGTTGTGCATTGATTAGGTATCAGTGCATCGCTGTAATAGTTGTGGTGCATTATGCTGTTGTTTTTATCGTGGAGTTTTATTTTTTGATTTCTAAGCGTGTGTGTTAATATATTAGTAATTAAAGGTAGCTATTTGTTTCCATCAATATTGTTAAAGAAAAAAAAGTTTAGAAATTGTAGTGTGGAATGGTTATTTTCCTTTTTACGCGATTGGTTGTTGTTTGAAAGACTAATTTGCCCTTGAACAAATATACGTGTGTGTGTGTGTATATATATATATATATATATATATATATATATATATATATATATATAATTAGGACTATATGAGATCACTTGTTTAGGCAAGATTGCGAGATCAGATCTTGTGCGTCCATGTAATAATTTAATGGTCTAGATTGATTTAAGATTCTAAGTTGAAGTGTGTGCGAGCGGTTATAAAATGTCTGTGAAACGTGATTAAGTGTGTGAAACGGTGATTAAATGTGTGCAAACGGTGATTAAATGTGTGCGAACGGTGATTAAGTGTGTGCGAACGGTGATTAAATGTGTGCGAACAGAGTGGGTGTGTCAAACAATCTAGACCACTAAAAATTTTTAGATTGATGTACAAGATTTGATCTCAAAATTTTTTAATGGTCTAGATTGATTAAGATTCCAAGTTATAGTGTGTGCGAACGGTGATTAAATGTGTGCGAATTGATCGGAGTGTGTGTGTCAATCGATCTAGACCATTAAAAAATATTACATAGATGCACAAGATTTGATCTCTGATCTTACTTAAATAAGTAATCTCATTGGAACCCTACCATATATATATATATATATATATATATATATATATATATATATATATATATATATAATCCTAATCATATGAGAACCACCCTGATGAGAACTTGTGAACAAATTCAAGCCATTAATTTGCAAGATCTAATGGATGGGTAATCAAGTAAAAAATGAGCAGGATCATTTTTATAAATATTATAAATTTTTTAAAATGAGCGGGGTGAATTTTATAAATATTACAAACTTTTATTTATATTCAACTGTTAGATCTACTAGATCAATGGTTTGAATTTGTCCACAGATTCTCACATGGGGTATGGTTCTCACTTGTTTATGGGTCATATATACCCTAACTCTCGTTAGAAGAACATAAGATTTCCTGTGATAAGTGTGGACAAATGCTAGCCATCAATATAGTATATCTAACAGTTTGGAAATAAAGAAAATAATTAAGGATCGAAAAAAAGAAGAAAAAAATGCAAGATCAATTTCGTGAATATAAGTTTGTATATTTATGAAACTGACCAACAATTGTTTTCCATATTTTCTAGTCATTGATCATAATTGATGAACTACTTCGATTATTCCACAATTTTCATAGGAAACCTAGTTCTAATATATATATATATATATATATATATATATATATATATATATATAAAGGTCACCCTCTCTAAACTAGATCTTCAACCACTCCGGACTAACAAGTTATATCAGAGCTTGAACCTTGGATGATCAAACTTTGTGTAATTGCGAGGTGGATCACATTTTGAAAAGTAAAAATTTTTTTTAGATAGACATTTAATGTTTAATTTAGATAAGTTTGATGATTGGAAGAAGCATATGTAGGATACCTTTTTGTACTTTATGGCGAGATGTGGGAGGTGATAACTCGAGAACAAATCGAGATTATGATGGTTAACATCAATAAGTTTGATGATTGGAAGAAGCATATGTAGGATGCCTTTTTGCACTTTATGGCGAGATGTGGGAGGTGATAACTCAAGAACAAATCGAGATTATGATGGTTAACATCGTCGTTATACAGAATGCGGATGTACCAAGATATATCCCCAAGTGAGCTCCTAAATGGACCACAAAGGATAGAAAATGCAAAAACTTGGACAATAACGCGGATGATATTTTATTTGAAGTTGTGTACAAGATCATCTTCCCAAGAATTAGAAAATGAGAATCAACTAGGCAAATTTGGGAGACTCTTCTTCAGATTTGTGAAGTAGATGAGCAAGAAATGGATAATAAGCTCACCAATGCAATGAAAAAGTTCGAGGAATTCAAATTAGTGAATGGTGAAAGAATATATTAGATTATTATTGTTAAAGCAACCTGGCTTACTCTACGTGGGCCTAATTTTTTGCGGGCTTTTTTGGGCCGACCCACAAAGCTTGCAGGCTAGGGGTGATGTGACTCTCTAGCCTGCGCCGGGGGGTTGGCGGGCCATGTAGGTCGGCCCACGATTTTATTTTTTTTTACAAAAAAATAAATTAAGAATATCTGTGAGGATGTGGGTTGGAGTGGTTGTCCCAATATGGGTTTGAATTGAAGCAGGGTGATCTTTTATCTCTCTATTTGTTTATCATATATGCTAAAGGTTTATCTTTATTATTGAAACAAACATAGGGCGGTAGAGGAAGTATTCATGGTTGTAGAGTAGCACGAGGGGCTCTCCCAGTCTCTCGTTTGTTTTTCGCTGATGATAGTCTACTGTATTTTAAAAGAAAACAGGGTTGCTGTAGTAAAGGGATGCTTAGAGGAATATGAGAGTCTGTCAGGGTAGTTGGTAAACTTTGAAAAATTGAGAATTTATTTAAGTAGGAACACGAGGGATGACATAAGGAGAGAAGTAGCATGTTTGTTAGGTGTTGTTCACGCAGAAGATTGTGGTAAGTATCTTGGTTTACCTTCTGTAGTGGGTAGAAATAAAAGAGCAGTTTTTGCCTGTATTGGGGAGAAATTGAGCAACGGTATTCGCTATTGGAACAAGAAATTTTTATCACGAGTTGGTAAGGAGATTCTTTTAAAAGTTGTTGAAGCTATGCATATGTCTGCTAATAGGTGTGCTTTTACTTCCTAAAACATTTTGTGAGGAACCGGAAAGAAATATTAATATGTTTTGGTGGGAGAATGGTGGTGGAGGGAGGACTGGAATTCATTGGTTGGCTTGGGACAGATTAATAACACGTTTGGTTTGCAGAATAAGCCTGGAATGACATAGCATTCTCAATAATATGTCTATTCTTTTGTTTGGCAAAAAATTCTATTCTCAGGTACAATATTCTTGGGAATGGCCTATTCCCCCTCCGGGAGAAATAGCTATTACTGGAAACCCCCTGTATTAACCTATTCATGAGTCTTCAGGAATAGGTTTTTTAATTTATTTTCTATTAGTATTTTCGCCCGTGCGATGCATGGAATGGATTTGTTATAATAATATATTAAAAATATTTGGATCGATATATAAGTATTTAAATTAGAACATCAAATATTATATAGTGCAATTGAAGATATGTTTTGGATCATTTATGTTTTTCGATGTTATCATTGCTTGAGTTTGAGCAAACAATTGCTCAAATTAATAGCTAATGTGTAGATCTACGCATGCGATGTTGTAACTTTGGAGATTTTATATATCATTATTTAGGATTTTTATAAATTGGGCTAATGTACTTGTTCTCTACCAACTCAGTTATAGAAATCCATTGTTATTTTAAACATATGTTTTTTGTCTAGATGTATAGCAATTTTGTCATATTGTAAAAAAAAAAAGAAAAAGTAAACATGAGTTAATTAGTGCATTTTTTAGTTTTTCCTTCCTTTACCGTTTCCCTTAAGAAAACATGAGTTAATTAATATCTGTTAAGCATTTAATTATTCCAGTCAAACTAAGAAGAATTGAAACTCAAATAAATATTGTTTGTGGTAAATCAAAAACAAAATAACCAAGGGTATCATGCCTTGGGTTCAATCTTAGGCTTTTTCAAACTCTTTGAAGATGATGAACAATCCATGTTTATTCTCTTCAAAGACTGCTGCTCAGGAGTGGTTTCATCAACGGAGATGACTTCTGGATTGGTCGAATACGTAGCTTCCAGTGGTGTTATGCCTTGGTCGAAAATAACTATTAAAAAATCAAGGCTAAAAATTTTTTATTGTATGAGGTAGAATGAAATTGTAATTAAAAATTACCTGATTGCTATCCACACCTCCGGGAGCCTTCAACACTCAAAATCCTTGAGTTTAAACATGTCTTTGGGAAAATCAGAATCATCTTGATCCGTAATGCTAAAAGTGTCATTATTCATTTTCATAATGTACTTTTGCTGGCACGACATAAACCTCATGCGAGAGGTTTGCACAACAAAATTGTGAATATTATAGATTTTCCCTTCTTTCAAGAGTTTGTTGAATTGTTGGACAAATTCTTTGGAAATTTGTAAATGGATACAAATTCTCAGGGAGAATCACCCATAAATATTAATATTAATATTAATTAATTAATAAATAAATATTATAAAATTTTTATCCTTTCTATCATGCATATACTAAAATATAGTAATAATTCATTATGTGATTATATTCTGTGATGTATATTGAAGTTTGATTGTCTAATATACAACATACAACATAAAGCAAAAATTCAGTATTCTAAAATATACCATTTAACCAATATACTATGAGAATGAGTTTAAATTATAGTATAAGTCTAAAATATAGTATTAATCCAATATTAATAAATAAATAATATAAATTTTATATTCTATGAGTAACAAATTCATTTTGTGATTATATTTTGTGGATACAAATTCATTATGTAATTAAATTTTGTGATGTATATTGAAGTATGATTGTCTAACATAAAACATAAATTCAGTATTCTGAAATAAAACATTCGACCAATATAGTATGAGTATGAGCCTAAATTATAGTATGAGTTTAAACTATAGTATTAATACAATATCACAAAAATTCAATGCTACAACGCATCAACCGGAGCCTTATAGAGCTTTTCCTTGTCCTGAGGGATAGGTTAGAGGCAGAGACGTAATTTGACTCCATTACTAAGCAATAAAGAGAAAGATGAGAAATTGCATAGAACAATAGAAAATATATAATGGTAGAATATCAGTCAATTAGTGATCCTTTTATATATTCCGCCAATTAGTAATATCAGATTCATTTTCAGCCAATTATTCTTTTTTTTTCAGTCAAATAAAATATCAGATGCAGTTTATGCACTGATATTTTTTCCTAATTTCCGTTCCATTTTTAATTGATGATGTAGAATATTATTTTTGAAATATTTCCGTTTCATTTTTAATTTCTGTTCCTCTTTTAATTTACCTTTAATATTGTTTAAAATATGCCTTTACTATTGATGATTTCCATTCCATTTTTAATTGATGATGTAGAATATTATTATTGAAATATTTCCGTTTCATTTTTAATTTCCGTTCCTTTTATAATTTAACTTTAATATTGTTTAAAATATGCCTTTACTATTGATGATGTAGAATATTGTTATTGAAATATTTTCGTTCCTTTTTTAATTAAAATGCAATGATCTGACCATTTCCTTTTTCATTTTAGTCAATTATGGATATTATCTGACCATTTCCTTTTTCATTTTAGTCAATTATGGATATTTTTTATTTGCAGACATTTTCATTTTAGTCAATTATGGATATTTTTTATTTGCAGACAATTATTAATTAGTCAATTATGGATATTTTTTATTTGCAGACAATTATTAATATTCATTTCCTTTTATATATTCAGTCAATTAGTAATATTAGATTCATTTTCATCTGTAGATGGAGAAGATGAAGATTGTTCTAAAGGTTAATCATCAGAAAGTAAATCAGGAAGAAGGAATAAAGGTTCTAAACATAGTTACGTTTTCATTGTATTTATAGGTGTAAAATGTGATAATTATAATTTGTTAGATTTTTTAAAAGGAAAGTGTAATTAATTATTTAAATTTTTTGAATATTAATTCTAAATAACATTTTTGTCCAAATGTTTAATATTACTAAAACGTCTCTAACTTTGGGCGAAAAAAATTGGTCAAACACTTCTGTTATTATACATACTAATTAGACCCATTATGTACCGAAGGAATACACTTATATATCCTAATTAGACCCATTATACATACTAATTATACATACCCTCGCAATATTGGCACTCCTGTATTTACAATTATTTATATACTCAATTTGAACATACAATCTGCCTATTTTTTTTTAAGGCAAAAAAAAGAAGAGTTTTTTTACCCTTTATGAAACATGTTGAATGTGAAGGAAGATATCCCAGAGTCAACCAGTAAAATCATGTTGTCTAGCCCATTAAAAATTCTGGGTGAGGTGATGTCCCTATGACAGCATATTACACAACTAATATACTTCAAAATTACAATCTTGCGAAGAACATCCAGTAGCAGCCTATTGATTTCGAACAAAAAATCCCTTCATATCTTTCCGATACTTCCGATGATCACAGGTGAGTGCAGTCCAAAGTAATCTAGTCTGAAGCAGCCTGCCCGCTATTTCCACTGGGAACAGATGATATCCCTTCTTCTATGCGCTGCAAAAGATAACTATGCAGCCAATCTAGTGCATATAAATAATTGTAAATACAGGTTATGATGTGTTAACAATTATCAAACCCTGTGACTCAAATGAACAAAGGTAATCCTGAATGATTTTTAAGTTGTTTCTTAGCTTATCTTTGTCCTGGACTGGATATTTGTCTCCATCTGCCTAAATCAAACACACAATATACAATATTTGTACCAATAATCCAAACGTACAATACACATACAAATATTACATAAGTCATAAGTCAAATAAAAATTATTCACAAGTACTGTAGAAATTATTTTTGAGGGATTTTAGAAAGGTGGTGCACATAAACACTTACGAAAATGATTACTTTTGGGGTAAATGTATTTTTGGTGAACATGAATACTTACCCAAGAAATCAAAATTCACTGTGCACACTCGAAACACTCATAGTTGATAATCCTTGTTTGTTAGTTCTTTTCTTCCTTTTGGCAAGAAAAGAGAAAAAACTATGGGAAAGGATGGAGAATTTTTTTGCAATAATGGAAGAAGATGGGAGAATATATATTCGGATTAAGATGTTATGGAAAGGAGTGCATAATGATTACTAATGAAGAGGATATAATGGGATTATGATGAAATTAGGGAAAGAAATGTGTAGTATTGTAAGATATTTATTTATATAATAACTATTTCCATATGAATGTATGTAACTATCAATTTCATAATTACATATAGGTATAATAGGATAATACTATATTTATATATACATATATAATATAATATGATTTACATTCATAATTTTTGTATCTAAATAATTACCATAATTACTAATAACCTATTATAACCAATTATAATTAATATTATTCTATCATTAATATTATTCTATAATAATAATATTTAATATTATTAATATTAATATTATTATAATAATTACTATATTACTAAAATACCCCTACGTTTGGGGGGGGAGGGGAATTCTGGAGGAGGATAATACTTTTATATATAGTATAGATTTTACCATTTGTTTAACCTGGCTAGTTATCACTATTTTAACCGCACCGCGCCACAACAATATATTATGTTCTGTAGACCTTTTAATTGGAAAACCTACAAGTAATCTGTTCGAGTCTAATGATGTAAAATTCGCGTATTATTTTTAAACAACAACAATAATAATCATAATAATATAATATATTTTGTATAAAAGTATTTATGTTTTTTAAACATATATTCCATTTCTATTCATAAACCATTCAAACATTGGAATAAGATTTCTAAAGTCTATTACTTCACCTAACCAAACAATAGAATACAATTCCTATTCTATTCCTTACCTATTCCATTTCATATGAAATAGCATTCATATTCACTCAAAATTCATTCCGTGAACCAAACTTGAGTGTGCCAAAAAAGTATCTGGGGCTTGATTTTAGTAGGCTACATGCTTTTAACGTTGCCCTATTGGCAAAAGGGTGGCGGCTTTTGACTAACCATTGTTCTCTAGTCTCTCGTATTTTTCAGGCACGTTATTATCCTCGTAGTTTGTTTCTGGAGGCTAAGTTAAAGTTAGGCAGTAATCCTAGACTTCCTAGCTTTTGTTGGAGGTGTATCTTTAAGGAAAAAACACTTATTTCTATAGGCACCAGGCGCAGGGTGGGTAATAGTCGCAGAACTAAAGTGTGGGAACACTCATGGCTTGCTGGTCCTAATGTACGCAAGATTCAGTCCCTCATCCCCATGAACTTAGAGTTTAGGTATTTTGCAGGATCTTTTATGTGATAGGGAGATCATTGCAATTATCTAAAACCTCTATTAACATGGATTATGAGGATTGTTAGTTTTGGCAGGTAAATATTCAGAGAAATTATACTGTGAGAAGTGGTTATAGAATGTTGATGGGTGAATATGCAACAAGTAGTGGCTTCACTGCTTGGGGATCAATATGGAAGTGCCGTTCCTTGGTGTGGTGTGCTGTAAAGGAGATCGTCCCTACTATTGAAGAATATAATTGAGGCAGAGGCGTGTGAATATAAAATGTAAGTGAAATAATATTGTATAGAATATATTGGCAATATATTTGTTAGACTAATTAAATTAGAGTTAGTATTATTGGTTTATATTAATTAGTAATTTCGCCGTGCGATGCACGGAACGGATTTGTTATAATTGCATTGAGGAATGAAGGAAAATTTATGAATCATTTTATACCAAAAAAAAGGGGGCTATTATAAAAATAAATTTTTTTTAGTACTACTGACTCTGTTACAATGTAGTATCTGTTCATACTTTCTCAACCTAATAAAGCCCTAATAAAGGACAAAGAGTCCTCCACTGAGGCTGGAACCCACTCCCATCATCCATGTGGGAATGTTAACAAAGGACAAAGAGTCCTCCACTGAGGCTGGAACCCACTCCCATCATCCATGTGGGAATGTTAACAGGGACACCGGATGCCACTAGACCACAAGGTCTTTGGCTTATAAAAATAAATTTGTTCACCACTAAATTTACAATGAACTGGATTAAATGCTAAGGAATCAACATTTGTTTGCAATAACGACTCATTTTCTAAAAAGAATATAAAAGGATCAGTATTTAGACGATTCTCATAGAATGATTCGCACTTTAAATACACAACTATGAATGCATCTCCTATTTGTAATATTAAAGCTTATATATTAATTTCATATATATTATTTGATATGTTAACCACTGCAATGTTTTTGACAAATAATAAAATCAAATAAGTACATAATAATTACCACATTAATTTGAGTAAATCAATAATTTAAAACAACAAACAAATCAAAATTTGTATATAATAAAATTAAAAGGTTATTACAAATAATTTAAATTTGAGTTGTATTACCGATCCTAGGCATATTAATAGGTGTTTTGGGAGAGAAAACCATAAATCCACCGTACAATGCTTCACTACCGAGTACCGGCCATTGCAATTATTTATCCAGAGAAAAGAAAATTACAAATTGCATTTTATTTAAATAAAATAGCTAGATATGCTATTGAGATAACATATTTGCTTACAATTAAACTGATATTAGTTGGACTAAATGTTGGTGCACCAACAGTCGGTTCTAACAACGATTGAACATCATCCAACAACTTATTTGGTTGGAGCAACAATTCTTGTACATTATTCTTATTACACAATGACTCGTTTTCTTAAAAAATAAAATGTCCGAGTTAAACCAATTTTCATGAATGACTCGTAATATAAATAAATAACAAAGAATCCATTCAGTAATAAACATTTCATCTTAGTATAGATTACATTGCAGAGAAATATATGTACTATATTATTACTATTAATAATTTTAATCTAGAATTATATTACAAATAGAAAAGTAAGAAAGAATATATTGTATTAGGAATTTTATTAATACATTTCAATGTACAATTGTAGTACGAATAAGAATTGTGTTACCATATATTTTACAATATTACGCAAACCATAATAATATATGAGTTGTTTTGGGCGGAAAGTTAAAATGGGGGATTTTATTTTTATTAATTGTATAGATTACTTTGCATGGAAATATATGTACTGTATTATTACGATTAGTAATTTTAATCTAGAATTATATTACGAATAGAAAAATAAAAAAAGAATATATTGTATTAGGAATTGTATTACCACATTTTAATGTACAATTGTACTACGGAATATGAATTGTATTACCATATTTTACAATATTACGCAAACCTTAATAGTATAGGAGTGTTTTGGGCGGTGAGTTAAAATGGGGGATAATTTTGTTTTTATTAATAGTATAGATTATGTTGCATGAAAGTATATGTACTGTATTTTTACGATTAGTAATTTCAATCTAGAATTGTATTACGAATTGGAAAGTAGGAAATAATATATTGTATTACCACATTTTAATGTACAATTATTGTACGAATAGGAATTATATTGCCATATTTTACAATATTACGCACACCATAATATTATATCAGTGTTTTGGAGGAGAAATTAAAATGGAGGATTTTGTTTTTATTAATAATATAGATAATATAGATTACGTTGCAGAGAAATATATGTACTATATTATTACTATTAGTAATTTTAATCTGGATTATATTAAGAATAGGAAATTAAGAAAGAATATATTGTATTAGGAATTCTATTAATACATTTTAATGTACAATTGTAGTATGAATAAGAATTGTGTTACTATATTTTTTTACAATATTACGCAAACCATAATAGTATATGAGTTGTTTTGGGCGGGAAGTTAAAATGAGAGGTTTTATTTTTATTAATTGTATAGATTGCTTTGCATGGAAATATATGTATTGTATTATTACGATTAGTAATTTTAATCTACAATTGTATTACCCAAAGGAAAATAAAAAAGAATATATTGTATTAAGAATTATATTACCAAATTTTAATGTACAATTGTAGTACGAATATTAATTGTATTACCCTATTTTACAGTATTATGCAAACCTTAATAGTATAGGAGTGTTTTGGGTGGATAATTAAAATAGAGGATTTTGTTATTGTATTACCACATTTTAATGTACAATTGTAGTGCAAATATGAATTATATTACCATAGTTTTCAATATTACGCAAACTTTAATAGTATAGGAGTGTTTTGGGCGGGAAGTTAAAATAGAGGATTTTGTTTTTATTAATAGTATAAATTATGCCTAAGATATTCATAATGCATGAAGACAAAAAAAAAAAAAAAGAGTGGTTAATATTCATTCAAACAAATTGGTTTGTGATGAGATTTCTTAGGAAAGATTTAAGTGTATGAATCTCCATGATTCAATGAAATCTCTTGCAAGAAGAAGTTTAAGAGTTTCAAGTATAAATTGAAGGACAATGTTTAGAGATTTGATTGCTGATTATTACAAAAGAAACGCCACATTCTCTGTTGTTTTAATATTCAAAGTCTGTTAGACTAATACAAACTCAATTTAGGGTGCGTTTGGAAAGCAGGAAAATGGTTTCTAGAAAATGATTTCTGGAAAATGAGTCATTTTCCAGAAAATATTTTCCTTTCTTGTGTTTGGCTGCAAAACAGAAAACTGTGTTGGTGTGTTTGGCTCATTTTCCAGAAAATGGGTAGGAAAATGAACAGAATTATATAATTGAATATTTTAATTAATTTATTTAAATGTAACAACATTTATAACAAATATACAATCCAAAAAATAAAATAATCACAAAAAATCACAACAAAATAATATCTATCTCATAAAAAAAATTAAAAAAAAAATAAAAAATAAAAGTGGCCGACTGGTTTCAGATGTCAAATAAAAAAAAAAACTCATAATATCTATCTCATAATAAAAAAATAAATTATTACTTAAAAACAAAAAGAAAAAGTTGAAGATGTCAAGAAGATGGGATGAAGATTAATAAATTAAAGCATTTAGGAGGCCTAAGGAGATGGAAGAAGCAAAGGAGAAGGAAGAAGCAAACTTTGGAAAATGACTTCCCCCAAAAAAAAGGGGAAGTCATTTTCCATAAAATTGGGTTTATTTTCCATTGACCAAGAAGTTCATTTCCATTGACTCTATTTTCCCCCTTCTTCCCAAACACCAAAAACCCGGAAAATGATTTCCAGAAATATTTTTCCGGGTTTCCAAACACACCCTTATTGTAAGATGCCTATCTAAACTAGAGTTGTGTTGTAATCCGGTATTCTACAAGAAGTGGAAGCCTGTAACCCCTCGGTATTTTCCGACAAAGTTAAGGCTCGAGAATATATTTTTCTTTAGCTGTGACATTTATGAGAAGGTCTCTCGGTGTTAATAAGCTGCGATCTACGTACCGCTCACGAACCGTAAAATTTCAAAGGATGCTTATACAGTTCGAATTTTCCTAGAGATTAGATTATTAAATATGATACGATTAAGCCTGAACTTCTAGTTAGTTCAAGTGAAAATTTAAACGGACTGTAAGGGCAAAATTGTTATGGACCTTCGTACCTATATTTCGCGAGATACCGAAAAATTCCCAATTTTAGTGGTTATTGAGGGGATTATTTTTAGGATAATTTTGGTGTTAGAATTTTCCCGAATTAAGTTACAATCCTCCGAACTTTTATCTGATTTAACCCCAAACTGGCAAAATAAGTTTCACTCTTCAAGAGCTACCATGGGGAGTTGACATGTGGCACCCTTAATTACCACATAGTAAATGTAATTAATGCTTGTCATAAGAGGTATGAGAATGTTATACTTGATCCCTTAAGCTACAAGCTAAACTCACCATCATCATCTCTCTCACCTCCCACATTTTCGAAAATCATAAGGAAAGAAAGTAGAAGGAAAAAAAAAAACTTAGTCTTCTACATTGTGATCCAAGGACTCCCTAACTATCTCTTCAACTCAAGTGCTCTATTATAAGTAAGAACTTTGGCTTTGTTCGGTTAAATCTAGACTCAATTGCACACCAAATTGTAATTAGATCATCAAACTAAAAAAGATNAAAAAAAAAAAAAAAGAGTGGTTAATATTCATTCAAACAAATTGGTTTGTGATGAGATTTCTTAGGAAAGATTTAAGTGTATGAATCTCCATGATTCAATGAAATCTCTTGCAAGAAGAAGTTTAAGAGTTTCAAGTATAAATTGAAGGACAATGTTTAGAGATTTGATTGCTGATTATTACAAAAGAAACGCCACATTCTCTGTTGTTTTAATATTCAAAGTCTGTTAGACTAATACAAACTCAATTTAGGGTGCGTTTGGAAAGCAGGAAAATGGTTTCTAGAAAATGATTTCTGGAAAATGAGTCATTTTCCAGAAAATATTTTCCTTTCTTGTGTTTGGCTGCAAAACAGAAAACTGTGTTGGTGTGTTTGGCTCATTTTCCAGAAAATGGGTAGGAAAATGAACAGAATTATATAATTGAATATTTTAATTAATTTATTTAAATGTAACAACATTTATAACAAATATACAATCCAAAAAATAAAATAATCACAAAAAATCACAACAAAATAATATCTATCTCATAAAAAAAATTAAAAAAAAAATAAAAAATAAAAGTGGCCGACTGGTTTCAGATGTCAAATAAAAAAAAAAACTCATAATATCTATCTCATAATAAAAAAATAAATTATTACTTAAAAACAAAAAGAAAAAGTTGAAGATGTCAAGAAGATGGGATGAAGATTAATAAATTAAAGCATTTAGGAGGCCTAAGGAGATGGAAGAAGCAAAGGAGAAGGAAGAAGCAAACTTTGGAAAATGACTTCCCCCAAAAAAAAGGGGAAGTCATTTTCCATAAAATTGGGTTTATTTTCCATTGACCAAGAAGTTCATTTCCATTGACTCTATTTTCCCCCTTCTTCCCAAACACCAAAAACCCGGAAAATGATTTCCAGAAATATTTTTCCGGGTTTCCAAACACACCCTTATTGTAAGATGCCTATCTAAACTAGAGTTGTGTTGTAATCCGGTATTCTACAAGAAGTGGAAGCCTGTAACCCCTCGGTATTTTCCGACAAAGTTAAGGCTCGAGAATATATTTTTCTTTAGCTGTGACATTTATGAGAAGGTCTCTCGGTGTTAATAAGCTGCGATCTACGTACCGCTCACGAACCGTAAAATTTCAAAGGATGCTTATACAGTTCGAATTTTCCTAGAGATTAGATTATTAAATATGATACGATTAAGCCTGAACTTCTAGTTAGTTCAAGTGAAAATTTAAACGGACTGTAAGGGCAAAATTGTTATGGACCTTCGTACCTATATTTCGCGAGATACCGAAAAATTCCCAATTTTAGTGGTTATTGAGGGGATTATTTTTAGGATAATTTTGGTGTTAGAATTTTCCCGAATTAAGTTACAATCCTCCGAACTTTTATCTGATTTAACCCCAAACTGGCAAAATAAGTTTCACTCTTCAAGAGCTACCATGGGGAGTTGACATGTGGCACCCTTAATTACCACATAGTAAATGTAATTAATGCTTGTCATAAGAGGTATGAGAATGTTATACTTGATCCCTTAAGCTACAAGCTAAACTCACCATCATCATCTCTCTCACCTCCCACATTTTCGAAAATCATAAGGAAAGAAAGTAGAAGGAAAAAAAAAAACTTAGTCTTCTACATTGTGATCCAAGGACTCCCTAACTATCTCTTAGTCTTCTACATTGTGATCCAAGGACTCCCTAACTATCTCTTCAACTCAAGTGCTCTATTATAAGTAAGAACTTTGGCTTTGTTCGGTTAAATCTAGACTCAATTGCACACCAAATTGTAATTAGATCATCAAACTAAAAAAGATGCAATTGAGTTTCTAAACAACACAAATTAAATCCATACAATTTAACCCAAAATGACATGTTTACCTGACGTGACGGTTATCGCTTTTAAAAATAATTTTAAATAAAATAAATAATTAATTTTTTTTAAAACAAGAACTGGATGGAGACGAATAGTCTCTGGCGGGCTTTGTCTCTATGGCCGGATACGAAGACCTTCGTCTCCATGGTAAGGAGACGAAGGTCCCTTCACACTTATTTCATCTCCATTTGTGTGCAACCGTTACTCCTATTAGAGGTCTCCTTAAAAAAAAAACTTAGGCTTCTACATTGTGATCCAAGGACTCCCTAACTATCTCTTCAACTTCTACATTGTGATCCAAGGACTCCCTAACTATCTCTTCAACTCAAGTGCTCTATTATAAGTAAGAACTTTGGCTTTGTTCGGTTAAATCTTTCCTAGAACTTAAGTTTAACTAAAGGTTCATGAAAATGTTGCTATTATGGTGATTTTTGTTTAGGATCTTTGGTGAAAGGTTCGAAGGAGGAAATCATCAACTTCTACGGTTTTAAAATCTTCTAGAAAGGTAAGGAATCCCTTAAGTTGGTTTAGTCACTTGAAGGTGAACAAATGCTAGTAAATTATGTGACTAGGAAGTTATGTGAAAGTTATGTGCTAAGTTATGGATCTACAAGTTGGCTCAAAGAAACTACACTTTAATGTTTCGTAATTTTTGGTATGCATGTTCATAGTTAATTTATGCATGTATATGTGGTGTTTATGTCCATATAAGCTTATACTTGTGAAAATATTGAAAAAAAATCAAGATAATCTTTGGCAGTAACTTCCGAGATTTATTGGGAAATATTGGTAAGGTATTTTGATTCTATTTTTTCCAGATATGTAGTTCTATAAGTTTAGAACCTGCATATAAAATTTCATAATGATCGGAGTAGTATAAGTATGGTTTTCGAATTTTTTTCCAAACCTGGTCCAGAGAGAAAAATTCTGGACAGCACACTACCAAGGGCAAAAATGGAATTTTCTGTGTTTATTCGCGGATCAAAATGACCAAAACTTTTTATCGACATCAAGTACTATAAGTTGGGGTTCTACCATAAAAATTTCAAGTGAAAAAGAGTTCGGGAACTATTTTTACCGGCTCAACCTTTCGGACTGCGCCAAGCTGAAATTTTCTGAAAAGGAATGGTTAGAAACAATTTTGACAAAAATATTTTGTAACAAAAATAGTAACGAAATTTTGGAATGTCACAATCAATTTGGAAGAAAAATTGTGTTTTTAAGAAATAAATGTGACTCTTGTCACTTGGATCTTCGTGGTGAAAATCATTAACAAAATATGTGTATTTTGGAAACACATTTGAATAAGAATGATCGTGTGAGTCATCACACGAAGATACTAATTAAACTCAAGGATGTAAGAATGTTTTGAAAACCTTAGTTTCTAGATAATGTTGTTGCAGACACTAACTTCTTGGGAGGCTTGTGAGCCGGGGCCTGGAAGTTAGTGTAATGTTTGACTTGCGGGAGGCATGAGTGCCGCGGCCCGAGGTTTGTATGATCAATTCATACTGCAGAGCGAAGTCTATTCGCTGAGAAGATAATGTTGTTGCAGACACTAACTTCTTGGGAGGCTTGTGAGCCGGGGCCCGGAAGTTAGTGAAATGTTTGACTTTGCGGGAGGCTTATGAGCCGGGGCCCCAAAGTTATTGAGATGTTTGACTTCGCGGGAGGCTTGTGAGCCGGGGCCCCGAAGTTATTGAGATGTTTGACCTGCGGGAGGCACGAGTGCCGCGGCCCGAGGTTCTTGAAAATATTTTAAGATCACCTTACACTTATCCAGAGAAAAACTAAGTAATTTTACTAACTATCAAAAATCTAGTTACTCCGTAACCAGATTGAGGAATAAAATGACATGAGTTCTGAACAGTAAAGTGTGTTGTTGACTCACTTTTGAATTAAATGATGGGATTCTCGGAGATGCAAGTATTATATGCTGACGTCACTCATGTACCATATTGTACTGTTTTTGTTGTTAATCTAAATGCAGGTTGATTGTAACTGATGGGTAAAGTTTACAGTTTCTAAGTATTATGTTGTTTTTGAAACCTTTGTTTACTTTCGAGTGACAATGGATCCCCTTACTTAGCCGTCGTGCTAACTACACTTCACTGTGTCCTTTATCAGATGGAATCTAGCGTGGGTTCATGGAGCCTAGCGGACTCCGACCCTTCGGAGTTCGAGTTCCCGATTCTAGACCATGATGATTATGCCCAGTACATACCTGATGGTGACCCGTACGCACTCGGCTATGCACCAGATCCGCCTGTACTGACTTGTACTCCTGATCCTGCTCCCTCTGCTGTCTCACCGGTGGTACCGGTTTGGTCCCCCGTCCCTGTCGAGCCTTTGTGTCCTTTCGACGTAATCTAGGCTAGTTATGGGTTCTACCCCATAGAGATCCTACCTGGTAGCGACCCTCTTGAGTTTGTTATCCGCTATCCATACCCGTGGGACCCAAGTCCCCCAGACTACCCACGAGGAATGGATGATGTACATCAATACCTACAGGTTTCTAGACCACATCATGTGGTTTGAGGGCGAGTGGCACGTTGTTTGGGGCACCTACACGGGCCCAGTGTACCACTCGTTAGACTAGGTAGTGTCTAGGGCGTCGGAGGCAAGTCTGATCTTTTGTGTATATATATCTTTTGTAGCTATGGCAGTTCTAGAATAACTAGCAAAGTCGGGTCTAGCTTAACTCTTTTTGATGGGCTGTATTTTAAAACCTTGGTTCTTTTGGTAGTTAATTTAACTATTCCTTTTGTCGATGCTATACAAATGCATATAAAGTTAATGGTTATGAGGTTATAGTGCAGTTCCCTTATCTTGAGCCTGTGCATCTAGATCGAATCCTATCTGATTGTGATTGGGTTTAGTCTAGGTGTGGCGGTAACTACTTCGGTTGTTCGGTACAACCGAGTCGGGGTGTTACAAGTTGGTATCAGAGCCCGGTTTCGAGTCAGAATCCTAAGTCAAACTTTTTCGAGTCAACTCTAGTTTTGAGTTAACCAAGTTTCAAAGTTAGCTTAGGTTCGTTAAGACCAATCTAAGTCATTGTTACAGTTCGGCGTGTATAAGTTCAGAGCAGAGCTGGAATGGAGGCCGGGTGGCATAAGAAGGGGGTATTTCACTTTTTACTCCGCAGAATCTCACGATTCTGGTCGTTGAATAACATGATTAAACTGTTGTGGGTGAGCATGCTAGCATAATGCGTTGACTACCATTATGCTATGTGGAGACCCTTGCTTAGGGGGGGTGTGATAAGGGTGAATATTAGGAAGGACTGTATAGGACTTGAGTAGGTGCTATACTAACTGCCTAACTAGCTAATTTCGAGAGGACTTTTATACCTCGAATACTAACTTGGGATTATCATCCAGCAAAAACGACAATAACCTCTCTGCGATAGATCGAATGGTTCAAGCAATGGAGAGGATGGCTGAGCTTATGCTAGCTCAGCAAGGGCAAAACCAAAACCAGGGACAACCAAGAGTGGATTTCGCCAAGGCAATCGCCAACCGACAGCCACCGTACTACACAGGTGAAAAGGATCCGGTAATATTGGAGGAGTGGATCCGAACGTTTGACAAGTTGCTCAACGCAGTGAATTGTCCTATGAATCAACGTGTATCCTCTGTTGTCTATTACCTGACGAAAGCCGCAGACAATTGGTGGGCGACGGTCGGACCTAATCTCCTGCAAGACCCAGCATTTGGTTGGGAAGAATTCAAGGTGGAATTAAGGGAACAGTTCTACACCGAGCGTATTAAAGGGATTAAATGTGAGGAGTTTCTGCGACTAAAACAGAAAGGAGCGACTATCCAAGAATACTATGATCAGTACGTTGAGCTGATGCGATTTGCTCAAGAAATCGTACCGGATGAGGCGAGTAAGGCGAGAAGATTCGTTCGTGGATTGGACTGGAGTATAAGGGGAATGATTGCACCTTTCATGTGCTCTACCTTGAAGGAGGCGTATGATAGAGCCTCGAATCACTATCAAGTGTACCTGGACTAACAGGAGGTCTACGGCCGAAACAAGAGGAAAGCTGAAGACAAGTCTCGAAAGTTTCCAGCAGGAAACAAAAAGGCCAACCAAGGCAGCTTCAACCCAGAGCAAGGAAGTGAAAGGGTCAATCAGGGGAACCGTCCTGCTTGCCCAAGATGTGGGAGGAATCACCCCGGAGTAAACTGTCAAGGGATAAAGATCAAATGTTACAGATGTGGTCTCCTAGGGCACAAAGCTTTTCAGTGCCGAAGCCAAGAAAACAGTCCCCAAAAGCCTCTGCAGAATGTGAATCAGGGAAGGAGATTCAATGGGAATGCCGGCTGGGATTCCGTAGGAGCAGAAGACAAGAGGACCAACTTCCAATCTGTGAATTTGGGAAGGCCAGCGAATGCCACGCCTGGTTCCAATCACAAGGGAAAGCAGGTGATGGGAGAAAGCAGCGGAGAGAGACAAGGCAGGATTTACGTAGTCAATAGCGCTCAGGCTCAGGCTAGCGACGCCGTAACTGGTACTTTCCCCATAAACTCAGTACTTGGATTAGTCCTATTTGATACAGGAGCTACCAATTCATTTATATCCTCTGCGTTCGCTGATAAACTAAGGTTAAGGCCTACTGCCAAGTTAGATCTAAACGTCGCAACAGCTTCGGGAGTAGTAGTATCTTGTAAGGATGGTTATGACGACGTTGCTATAGAAATAGCGGGGTTTAACTGCCCCGGAAGCCTAATTCGTTTCGAACTTGAAGGCATCGATGTAGTACTCGGGATGGATTGGTTGGATAGGTACAAAGCTCAGATCGTGTGTAATGAGCGAAAGGTTGTCCTACAAGGACCCAAGGGAAGGAGAATATCCTACCGAGGAATTGACAAGCAACCCGAATCAAGGTTGTTGACGATGCAGAAATTAACGAAGTGCGTTCGCCAGGGATGCGAAGCGTATCTCTGCTTGGTGCAAGACGCCGAAGTAGAAGAACTCGAGATGGATCAAATTCCAATTGTACGTGAATTTCCTGACGTATTCCCCTACGATCTCACTGAGATGCCACCGGAAAGGGAAGTGGAATTCACCATCGATCTTGTACCAGGAACCTCACCTATCTCAAAAGCACCTTATCGGATGGCACCCAAAGAGATGGAGGAGCTGAAGGCCCAATTGGAAGAGTTGTTGGAAAAGGGATTTATTAGACCGAGCATATCACCTTGGGGCGCACCAGTGTTGTTCGTGAAGAAGAAAGTATCACCTTGGGGCGCACCAGTGTTGTTCGTGAAGAAGAAAGATGGGAGTCTTGGCGCACCAGTGTTGTTCGTGAAGAAGAAAGATGGGAGTCTTAGACTGTGCATTGACTATAGGGAACTCAATCGAGTCACAGTAAAGAACAAATACCTGTTGCCCAGGATCGATGATTTATTTGACCAGTTGAAAGGTGAAGGGTGTAGTTTTCGCGGTGGATGGAAAGTAATAGGTGGTAAAACGGGAAGAAGTTCCCGAGTATCGTTCTCAAAGGATGGCAAGGAGGGAATTCAAGCGGTAAGGGGATTAAGCACAAGAGTGTTTAGTGTTTGAAAGCTAACCCAAACATAGGTAAGAAAGGTGCATGAAACATAAGGAAAATAAGGAACACACAAAGGAAACAATTAAGTGGAAAGGAGGATTTGGATATTGCAACTCATATAGGTATCCTTGATTTCCTAAGATACTAGGCTAGCAACACTTAGATAATGAAAATGAGGCAAGACAACTATGCCAACGCCACTCTCGTGGTCATTGGCCTATCATCTAGTCCATAGTCCCATTCTCATGGCAACTAGGCTAGGTGAGGCAAATTATCGAACACATGGTGTGCTATTTGCCTTCCAATCCCCCTTTTCTCAAAGGTGGGAAGGAAACGTGCTAGGCTAGGCTAAGGAGTATCCATACTCTCGTAGGTGAGACTCCTTCTCCAAACACCTCTCATATAGGTTGATCATTCCCACACAAGAGTCAAAGAAGATCACCATTCACACAATCAAACTCATAGTCAAAGCAATTGCAAAACCTAATTAATCAATTCAAAGCTCAAGAATATCCATACAACATTGCTCAATCCAAATCCACAAAGATCTATCTAATCATACTTGAAATTGAAATAGCAAAAGGCAAAAGTAATGACAAGAAATTAAAAGGAAGACTTAGCTAGGAATTGAACTTTGAATTTGAACTTGAACTTGAAATTGAACTTTAATCTTGAACTTGAATGTAGATCACAATCTTGCAACAATGGAATTCTTCTCTAATTCTAATCTAAACTAAGAATTGCAATGTGGAGTGAATTGGGAATGTGGAGTGAATTGGGGGAGATCTCTCTAGGCTAATCCTAGAGAGAGAAATATTCTAAAGAGATCTAAAATTGAAGTGTGATGGATCCCCTGAAAAATGGCTCAATTCCCCTTTTAAATCTCGCCCAACTGCCAATTTTCCGCGCTGGACGCACGGGTGGACGCACGCTGGACGCGCGTCTACTGCGCGTCCACTGCGTTTCTGCTGCGTTTCTGCTGCACAGACTTCAACTTCAGAGAGCTGCTTGGTGGACGCGTGCTGGACGCGCGCGTCCACTGCGCGTCCACAGCAGACTGCTGTTCTGCTGTGCGAGAATCAGAGAGCGAAAAGTTGGACGCAAGGGTGGACGCA
>NC_044926.1:10125443-10126674 GCF_003576645.1 Ipomoea triloba | reverse complement strand
TTGCATATGTACAAAACTACATACAAAGATAGTCGATTTTGGCTTGACACTGCCAAAACAAAGCCATACATAGTTTTCACCTTTTGATTTCCAAGTTAAAAGTATCATGTCCCATTTAATTTATTTTTCCCTCTCAATTATTCGTAATTTATCATCCGACCGGTTATGGTGGCCTTCCGACTGACTATTCGCAAGTACTCAAAAAACCAACATTATTATTATTATTATTATTATTATTATTATTATTTTCTTTCTCATTTTACTCTAAAAATATTTCATTCAATTATTAATTATTTTAATTTTTTCTTAATATGATGAGTTAATACCATCTAGGGTCTTTAGAATATAGTGAGTTTGTCACGTTTAGTGCTAAACTTTCAAATTGATCACCCGTGTTTATTCAACTTTCAAATTGTTATCATCCGTAGTCCAAGTTAACTATCCATGGTCTTTCAACTATCAAATTTTAGCCACCCATGGTCTTTCCAATAGGATCGCGACTAGTTAAATTTTGAAAGTTGAAGGATCATGATTAGTTAACTTGGACCACATATGATAGCAATTTGAAAATCGAAAGACCACAGGTAATCAATTTGAAAATCAAAACACCACATGTAGTCAATTTAAAAATTTAAGACTAAACGTAACAAAACTATTATACTTGAAAGATTCCATATCACATTAACTCTAATATGAATGTTAAAGTTGAATTAGTTGCAAGGGTTAGTTTCATGACATTAATTAATATTTAATATATTATGGTCCCCGAGTTAGAGGAGAAGTCAGCCTCTCCCAAAAGTAAGTTTTTTCTGGTATTGTAAACCAATAGCGTATTATAGATATGTAGATTGTCAAACCAAACTATTTGTCTTTGGTAAATTTACAAGGAGCTGGGCTAGGGGAAATCGTCACTTATGAAAATTGAACTCAGGTTCTCCCGAAATTCCTCCTCACTAAGAGAGCTCACTTGCCACTTGAGCTACTCCACTGGGTTAGTCAAACCAAACTATAATATAATTAAAATAATATTTTAGTGTCGATATAATAAAACTAAAAATAAAAAAGCACATACAATAATACATATTGTCAAATAAATCATAAATGTGATTTGCATTATGATAATGTAATTAGTGTGTAGAAAATGAAACTAAAAAGCATTGCCAATACAATAACATATATATATATATATATATATATATATATATATATATATATATATATATATATATAT